>NC_080712.1:7332645-7500145 GCF_019097595.1 Hemibagrus wyckioides
ACAGCTCCCTTTCAAGGGAACTTGAATCTGTGTCATGGCTAATGCTATGGGAATGCTTCTTTGCAGAAGCTGTGTCTGAAGCTCTGTGTGAAATCACGCTGATTTATTGGCTGAGGTAGGTTATGTGATGGAGCACACCAGCAAGACCATAAAAGGGCATCTACGTAAAATTGCACTTATCTAGATGACTGGCTCAGTCGAGGCACATGGCAGCCACCTTCTAGGGGATAGTTTGGGATTCAGCCAGGATGCAGGCACGTCTGTATCCCACTCGGGGGGATTCCATCCATTCTGGCATAAAGGACATCTGGCAAAGCCAATGCCTCTCTGCTGCCCAGGCACAGAGGTTGCTTGGCTCATGGCAGCAGCAGCCAAAGCTATTCTTTTGGGTCTGCTACACATGAGATCATTTTAACTCTGGCTCAGGAGTAGGGGTATTTCACTCCTGTAGACACTCTTTTCAAGGTCACAAGGGATATGAGCTTTGTACCCCTCTTATGTGGACAGACCCTGGTTTTCACCTTGGGTCCCACTCTTAGGGTGTGTCATCATTGCAACACTTTTTTGACAGATTTCTCCCTCTCAGGTTAGGGAGAGGCCCAAGACAGCCACCTCACCTACTGTATGACATTTGAGAGGGCTCCTGTATCTCATGGCACACAGATTGCCTGAAGATGGGGCCATGTTTCTAATGCTGGAACACTTCCTCCTGAAGCTCAGGGGCTACTTTTGGTGGTCCCCTGCATCAATTATTAGGGTGGTCTGTGTTTGCACCCTCTGTTCAGGTTGGTGCACCAGATTTTTCCCTAGGCAGAAACCAGATATCTCTCTCTGAGAGCATTTACACTCCAGAGTGCATGACTGGAAAGCATGCTTCCTGCTGAGGCAGGGGCTAAGGCTTGGGAAATGGCATCTCCACTTGTTGGTCATGGAATGCACATGCCAGTTATTGGCTGGACAGAAGTGTCTTTGCTCGCCACTGATGAGTCGAGCCATGGTCCCTTGTGGTTTTCTCTTTTCGACAGCCCCTCTGGAGCTGAATGCCATGGTGCAAATGTAGCTGAGGATCTATCTGTATGCTTTGCCTGATAGCTCCGCTCATGGTGGTTCTAGCCAGGGTATGCCACAACTGAGTTCACACTTGTTTTTGGTGGCTTCTTATTGGTTCACCTGAGTCTGGCTTGTGGACCTAATTTCCCTTCTGGACGATGCTCCTTGGGAGATTCCCATCAGCAGAAACCTCCTCTCTCAGACACTGGGGCAATTCTCCATCCCTGCCCCTAGCCCCTTAGGGGGACCAGCTCCTAGTCTCCAGTCTCCCAACTAAGGTTGTGGACTATATTGAACTTTTGCCTCTTGTGTAATTGGCATCTTCAGGATCTAGTTCCCTGCCTTGTAAGTACAGTGTACAGTGTAAAGTACTTCCTGCAGGCATGCCTCTTTGAGGGCCTTCGATGGTTTCTTCCAGACGTCTCAGTGGTCCTGGAGAGCCTACTCAAAGCTTCGAAGTTGGTCCTCTCTGCACACCCATATCAGGTTCTAAAACCTGGACCTGGAGCCCACTCCTGGGTCTTGGGTCTTACAGGGCTAATGATTCTCTGCTCTCCTGGTGCATTTGTGCCCTTTCACGACCTCCAGAACAAACATCCCCCTGTGTGTGGCAGCTGTTCCCATAGCATCAGCCATAACACAGTGGTGAGTTCCCCGAAAGGGAACCACACCTGGTTACATATTTAACCTGGTTTTCTGAGAAGGGAACAAGACACTGCATTGCTTCCCACACTCTGGGCATTCACTCGTGCTTCCTTCAGACAAGTAGAAACTGGAGTATTGTTATGTAGATGCCCTTTTATGGTCTTACTGGTGTGCTCTGCATTGTCACATGACCTATCCAAGCTGATATATTGGCATGATTTCACACAGAGCTTCAGAGAGAACTTTCACAAAGAAGATTTCCCATAGCATCAGCCATGATGCAGTGTCTTGTTCCCCTCTCAGTGAACTGGGTTCCATCGTAGCCTGATGTAGTTTTCAGCTTAAAACATGCTAAAGAACTAGTGATAGCCTCAGATGAGTCAGTTTGTCCAGCAATCATAATTAATATCTTCACTGAAGAGCCAACATTCTCCTGCTCTACTTGGAAGATGATGGAAACTTGGCTGAGACTGTGGCAGGATTAGTCAGAATTTCATGTGCAGAGCTCCAGGTGGACAGAAATGTATTGCCCAACTCACAGATGTGAGTTTCTGGGTTTTACAATGAGGTGTGAAAAATTGGGTCAGTGTTCCTTCACTAAAGTGAAGTCCTGGGTAGAATTCCAATTCATTAATCCAAAAGGACTACACATGCTCAAAAAAGGCCAAAGGATTAACCAGTTGTTATGCATTCACAGAACCCATAATTAGCACTTGTATAATTCCAAAGCTCCACTTTATATAAGTAAGATAATAAACCTCAACAAAGATTTCTAATATCATAAAATGACAGAAGTTAGAAGATTAAAAACAATATGACAGAATAACATAAGCCGAGGATTAAAAACAATACTCTGTAGAAAGTTTCTTGTCTTTGTGTGTTTTATCTTACACATAATACAACAAACTGATATAAACAAACATACTTCCTCTGTTCTTACACTTTCTTTCAGATTATGGCCCACTTTTAAGAACAACTGATCCTAATTTGTTTAAACAGCAACTCAACAAACTTACAGCTGCTGGTGGAGGAGATTCTCCTGAAATGTGTCTCTCAGGACTCCAGGTATGACACTGTCAGATCATAATTTGCTGATAAATAAATAAAAACCTAACAAATACATGTTTAATGTTATTCTTAATTCCTTTACTCATTTATATTGTGTATTTGGCACATTAAAGTAATCTACTAATTCTAAATAGATATTTAAAAAGAGATGTATTTTAACAAAAGGCAAAATAAATAAAAAACAAAAAGTTAGTTGTTTATATTTAAACTTAAGTCTGTTTATTTAATATTGACTTCTTTTTTTCTTTTATTTGCATTTATAGATAGACAGATTGTATTAGTCATTTTTCTGACCGTTTCTTCACTTAGTTTGTCAGTAAGGTAGCCAGTAACTGAGTTATTCAGACTGTCAGATTCTCAATCATCCAGGCAGTAAGTCTGTCAGTCAATCACTCATTCATTCAGTTGGTCAGTCGGTCACACAGTGTGTTGTTCAGTCAACCAGTCCTTCAGTCAATATGTCATAAACCAGGTTAGTCAGTTGGACAATCTGTCAATTACTAACTTGGTCAGTAAATAATTTAGTCAGTTTACCAGCTCAGGCAGTCATTCAGTTACTTAACTGGTCAGTCAGTCTGTTGGTCTGTCATTCTCTCAGTAAGTCGATTCATCAGTTACACAGTTTTCATTTTGTCATCCAGTTTATCAGTATGTCATTCACTCACAATGAGTCATTTAGTCAGCCACTTAGTCAGTCACTTAGAAAATCAGTCAGTCATTAACTTAGTCCCTTATTCAGTAATTCAATCAATCAGCTGGTCAGTCATTAAGTCACACAGTAATTTAGTCAGTCTATAAGTCACTCAGTTTGTCAGTTAACCAGGAGGGCAGTAAGTCGAACAATCACCCACTCAGTCAGAAAGTTGGTCCATCAGTCAATTTGTCGGACAATCAGTAAGTCAAAATTCGAAGCTGGCCTTCTAACTAATACATTTTATAAGATTTAATACGACTTGATGAATCACAAGCATAAAAGTAACACTCATTTCATTCTTTTTGTTTCAGCTTGCCCTCACTGGATCTCCACCACAGACACAGATTTTTGTTTTCACTGATGCTGATGCAAAAGATAAAGGGTTGAAAAACACTGTGCAAGCACTGATTGAGAGAACCAAGTCTGTAGTGAGTACATATAAACCTTAATATCAACTATTCATGCTATTATTTAGAGTTTTTCAGAATTTTATAAAATTATGTACTGACAATTTATTATTCATTTTGTATTCATTGTGACACATTTACATAAACATAAGTCTGCAAAATTGCCAAAATGCTAATTAAATCTTCTTTCATTCCCAATCTGAAGGTGACTTTCATGCTAACTAACACCATTAGTTCTCGACGTCGCAGAAGGAGTGCTGACCGTGCAGATGGCCAGCAACTAGTCTCCCCTCAGCTTTTCAATTTGCAGATCTACCAGGACCTGGCTCATGCCTCTGGGGGCCATGCTATTGAGGTCACCAAAGATGCTCTGTCCCAAGCTACTAACATTATTGCAGTTTCCTCCAGATCTACGCTGGTAATTAAAGACATGGTTTAATAATAGGATAAAGCTACCTTATATGGCTACATTTTTGTTGCATTATAACCAAGACTTGGATAGGCATTCGATTTAAAGTGTATTTCTGGTGTCGGACCCCCTGTGACCCTGAACAGGGTATAGCACTTAATGTGTATAAAAGAAAAAATGAATGTTTCCATAATTGACGTTCTATGATAATATTATTCTTTCTATTATTTATGTTTCTGTTAAGTACACTGTTCCACCCCAGTCTGCCTAGTTTATTAAATCAAGCATAAATTATTTAGTAATAACAAAAAGGGCCAGTGAAACTGTTGTTCTTTTCCAACCAGATAGGAGTCATACCTGGAATTTGTTTAAGGCCTAGATCACTTGATTTAAAAGATGGACATATATGTGGCTTGGGAATAGTAGGAATAAAAAAAACCTTTTATTTTAGCTGTTTTAGCTTTGAGTAATGAGCAACACAAAAAATATTTAATGGTATGTTAATCGGAAGTTCAGGGTTCAAGCCCCAGATCTGCCACAGTTGGGCCCTAAGAAAGGCCCTTAACCCTATGTGCTCCAGGGGCAATGTATTATGGCTGACCCTGTACTCTGACCCCAACTTCTATAGCTGGGATATGTGAAGAAAGAATTTCACTGTGTTGTAATGGATATGTAACGAAGATAGACTGCTTATAAAAATAAAAAGGTAAATTATTTCAGCTTTATTTTAAACTAATGTAATAGAAATATGAACATTTATGAAAGTAATTTATTGTAGTTGTACATTATATCAATATGTAAAGATTGCATATTTTATGTATCTTACTAAATATGTCATAAAATCCATGATCTATTAACTTTTCTGTGTCCTCAGGTCACTCTATTTCATGCTGCAAGAAACCCAGCAAAAGCTGAAAAATTTTCAGCCTTTGTGGATTCTTCTGTGCAAAACCTGACAATTTATATCACAGGCAACTCTCCAGAATACACCATCACTAGTCCCTCAGGTGTGTATATATTGTGAAATTAATCAATAAGCAATTATTATAAGATTCCACTCAGAAATTCAATATTACACAGTACTGTGCTAAACAATTATAATAATGCTATTATCTAACCCAGGAGTCTCACAGAGCAGCACTGTACTGAAAGGGGCTTTGGGGATTATTCAGAAAGTTGGTAACTTCCACACAGTGCAGCCATATATTGCAGAGCAGACTGGATTGTGGGCTTTCGAAATTAAATCAGCACAGCCCTACAGCATCAAAGTTGTTGGTAAAACACATTCTCTTCCATTTCACAATTCTCTTTGTAGATATCTCCTGCATGACATAAAATCTGGCAAATGGTCCAATAATTTATTATTTTTTATTTACTATCCAGGTCAAAGCCAGGTTGACTTTCTCTTTGAATTTGTAGAATCTTCACAAGGGCTTCATGCAAGCTATGTTGCATTAAACAGCAGACCTGCAGCAAGTAAGTAAGACACTTAGCAAAAGTGAGAGTCACTTAAATCTGAACTTTAAAATGAATGTGTCTTCACTATTTTCCTTTAATTCAGACACCAATGTCACCCTCTTTGTGACCATGGTCGGTGGGGACACTGTGCAACCTACAGGGGTGTCTCTGGTAGAAACTTCAAGTTCAAATTCTTTTAATGGTATACTAGAATTGGTAGCTAGTGGGCAGTACATGGTGACCTTCAACAGCATCCCAGTAGGAGAATTTACTGTTCGTGTGGTTGGACAGATCAGTTCCTCTCGATCATCAAATAACACGTTTCAGAGACAATCAGCAACTCGATTCCAAACATCAAGTGTGAACTTCACTGTAAGTTTGAATTCAAAGGCATTTCTGCTCAAACAAAACAACAACAACAGCAACAACAACAACAACAATAATAATAATAATAATAATAATAATAATAATAATAATAATAATTATCAAATGATATCAAGGTTCCCAAAAACTGATTACACTATTGTTTAAATTTTGAATATTTTACACTATTGCTAATTTTTAAGTATTTTACTTACTTTCTTTCTATATACTGACAGACTCAACCTGTTGGAACACTGGAACCAGGAAAACAATTCACTCTACCATTCACAGTAGCAACCAGTGGCACTGGTGGAATCTTTAATATCAGTGTCAGCAATGATCGCAATTTTGACACTCGCTATAACTCATCTATCACTCTGGTTAGTGGGGTCAGTGCAAATGGCTCAGTAACTCTGACTGTTCCTGAAAATACTCCCTCTGGAACTGATGTCACTGTGACAATTGAAACTGAAGCACCAAATGGAAGCGACTTCAACTATGTTGTGTTGCGACTTTCTGTTGTTGCTCCGGTAATTACCTACATTACATAAAATATTTACAGTAGCTTTCATACAGTGCTGTGAAAAGTTTTTTGCCCCCTTCCTTTTTTTTATTTTTTGCATATTTGTCACACTTAAAAGATTCAGATCATCAAACAAATTTTAATATTACACAAAGATAATGCAAGTAAATACAAAATGAAGTTTTGAAATGATTATTTCAATTATTATTTCATTAAGGGAAAAAAAAAATTAAAAGATTATTTATGATATGTGTGGCAGACTGGTAAAAAATCCAGTGGATGTCACTTTAATCACTGAAATCTGGCAAACATTCAATGATGATAAAATTTCAGGTTTTCAACAAACCTGAAGAAACCATATGTGTATAAACACAAACGAAGTTTTGCCTAAAGATGTAAAAGCCTGCTAGCTATGTGTGAAATACTCACGTGTGAGGTTTTGGATATTTTGGACATGCCGTAATTAAAAGAACAATAATCACTTCAGCTTGTAATTAAACACCAGCTGTTAAGATGGCATTGATGATCCTATTTCATCTCAAGCATTTTTATTGTTCAGAAGTATATAAATATTTAAATATTTCTGCAAATGGTATCTACAATATCACAGTTGATTGCTGATATGAATATATATATATATATTATAGTAATGTAAGTCTTTTTTTACTTCTTTAAGGTAAAAGATATTATTCCTCCAGTTTGTGCTGCAGTTAGTGTAAATGCTGACTGCTCAGGCAACTGCAGCTTCTCCTCATGGTACCTCACTGCCAACGTGACTGATGGGTCAGGTATCCAAAGTGTAAGAATCCTGAAGGGAAACGGCACACTCAGCACCACCAGCGTGCTCAGTTCCACAGGCGTGAACGTCACTATGGTGGACTACAGCTCCTCTTGCTGTTCCCGAGAGTTGGAACTAGTTGCTGTGGATACAGTGGGAAATGTTGCCACCTGCTTCAAATCTAAAGCTCCACCAAGCATCCTTACTTATGGTGTAGAATTTTGCTTGTTTTTTACACTCTGTTTCTGGTTTAATATAGGAATCTCAATTTACTGATTCATGCAGCACTAAGTAGATAATTTAAATGTATCTGAAATTAAATAATATCAGCATAAATTCGGCAAGTACTTAGAAGGAAATCTTACTAGCATAATGTACTCAGTGATTTTAAACTCTGAATATATTCATGTATTATTGAAAGGCCACATGACTAATGTGATTAATTAATTGTCAGGGCATACAGATAACACTTATGTTCAGTTAAAGAAAACCTATCTGAAGATTTTTCATGCAAATTTGTTTTAATCACAATACTTGCATGTTGTTAAAGCTTAAAATACTAACACATTTTTACATTATTAGATAATGTCATGCATATGCAAGGTTAAAAAAGGTTTTTCTTGTCCTTTACTAATAGAGAGTAGTATACATACATAGGGTTATGGGGTTTGAAGTATTAGTATGGCATTTATATAACAGTATAGAACAGTCTTTTATATAACAATTTGTTTTATTTTCCAATATGTGCTAGCATTTGAATTGCAAACAGATTTACATATAATGGTGTGGGGATGTTACTGTTTTTTCTATTATACAGCCAGTGAGTGTAATTTTTCTTCATTTCTCTGTATTTCTGTACACATACAGTGTTTCCAGGTCAACCCACAAAAGCTGTGGTGCTATTTTAAATGTCTATAAGGTTTCCAAACTGTTACAGGGTGTGTTTCATTATACTGTGTGTACATATAAGTGCATATAAATTATCAAACAGACCACCTGTATCATACAAACAACTTAAGAATTTTGTATATTTATTGCAAGGACTAAATAAAAAAATGTCACAAATTTGTGAAAAGTGCCAGGTAAAGGAGGTGAAAGCGCAATAAATTAAGTCTTTATTTCCACGGTGCAGAAGGAAATAGAGGTGAACCAGAAACCAAAGAAACAAGAAACATACACACTAATGGAGCATAAACATACACATTAGGCTGTGGAAGGTGACTCAAGAAACACAACATGGCATCAACATTTACACACACTATTTGCAGAGGTATTCATCAGATTCATCTCATCAGGGTCTAATGACATAAATATCTGCAAATAATTTGATCATAGAAGTCCACAGGATGCAATGGGAGAAATTATTCATTAAGGGGCTCTTTATTTGTTTGGGTTTTCTCTTTCCTTTTTTTTTCAGTGATTTTTTTTTTCTCAGCATGCACATAAACAAACAGCCAAGATTTTATCTGCATGGGAGTGGCTTTCATAACATACTTTATCACTGATAAGGATTGCACAAAGAAGCCCAAACAAGCAAAGTAATCTTTACTAGGGATGCCACAATACTCAATATAATATTGAACCGTTTGGTACGTCCTCCACGGTTCAATATGCGTATGGGAATCATGTTTTTTTTCGGTTTACCTACTCAAATGGAAATACTTCCAACATGACTGCACATCGGCGGCGCCACCACCCAGCAATATCACTGTCTGGAAGCAGGATGGCAGAGCAGGTAACACAGGCTTCCAAAAAGCAGCAGTCCCTAGCTGATTCCTTCCAGCATTCATACACATCTGGTTCCAAGAGAAACAAAAAATAAAACAAATGCAGTAGGGGTGTTCATTGCTAAAGATTTGCAGCCGTTTTCATTGATCGGTGATGTGGGCTTTCGACACCTTATAAAAGTGCTCCACCCGTCCGTTTTTCCTGTAATTCCTGACCTCTATGAAATGACACGCAAAAAATGAGAAAATGAATTAACTAAAGCACAAAGCCTTGCTCTAACAAAAGATAGTTGGACCTTGCGGGCAACAGAGAGTTCTCTCACGGTGACTGTTCATTACATATCGAATTGGGAAATAAAGAGTCATAAGAGACTACAGCATTATGGTTTGATCTATACAAAGGTGTTTTTGTTAATGTTATTATTTAAGAATAATAAATACAAATATTGAGGAAAAATGTAAAATAATGACATATTAATCTTATTTTGGTTATTGATGCAATTATATTCCTCTCCCCACAGTTGTAATGATGATAACCACCAAATCTTTCAAAAAGAGTGTACAACAGAAAGGATGTACCAATCTTGAATGTTTGACATATAGGTATGATGTTTCTAAATATTTTTGACCATATACTGTATCTATTGAAATAACATATTAGAATGAGTGTATGTTGTAATTTGCAGCCAGAACTATAGTCAGAGCTGCAATGTGTGCACAGTCTGACCCACAGGCACGGTGCAGCCCCAAAAAGAAGCACTATGAAAATCACAGCACAGACAGTCTTAGGCATTAACGGCACTTCAAGCATCGTCTCAAAATGATTAGGCTTGGACATTTACAGGAACCTGCACCACCACTTACACGTGCCACACAATCGCTCCTTACATAACTGCTGCCCAGGTGTTGAATGATGAATTATATTGCTTATATATGAGATGAAGTTTATAGTGAGTACTTTTGAATTCAAACCGGGTACAATTTTACTGCTGTAATTTTATTGAATAAAATACCTGGTTTACTGGAACTGGATGTTGGTCTGCAGGTATTTCTCTGCTGGGGTGTTCATCTAAATATCTTGTTCCATCATTACAGATGTACTTGCAGTTTCCAGTTTATGTTTGCTATTGCTATTATGAATATAATAAATGTTTTGAAAAGGGATGACATTTAGGTGACAGTCTTTTATTATTTTATTTATTATTTATTATTTTTGTATAGATATTAGCAAAAGAGAAACATATTTAAACTCAGGAATGTCTGCAAATAAGTATTAATGTCTATAAATTATTATAAAATTCTTTGTACTTACTTTCAGACTCCTATTAGAAGAATGAAACCAGGAAAACAATTCACTCTTTCTTTCAAAGTGGCAGCCAGCTGCTCTGAATGAAGCTTTAAAATCAGTGTCATTGTAGTTTTGATTGCAATTTTGATACTTACTTTAACACATCTATAACTCTCAAGAGTGGAGCAGTGCAAATGATACAGTAACTCTGACTTTTCCATTTATTGGCTGCTATCAGGCATTTTTCCACTGATAGTGGTGCTCTCCCTTCTTTATTCCAGCTCTTTGCAGATTTGAATTTTCAAGAATTGGTTGTTTTTGATTACTTAAACTGGAACTGGTTGCACTCAGTGGGTATTGAATATAAAACCTATTGTGATGCACTGCATCTTTTTCCAGATCATTGATAGTCCCACTAGACCGAACCCAAAATATCGAGAAAAATCATCCATAACTGATTGAATCAAGTATTCAACTACTTCCAGATTTGCAAAAGATAACGGTGACCATTGTGTCAACAGCATGGTCAGAAACACAAAAATTCCTAAAACCAAGCTATGCATCATAACCAAGAGTGATAAACATTTTTCAGAAACAGGGCTCTTTCAGGATTTGTCAGGAATTTTGAGTTTTCAAGAATTTTGACCTTTTTGTACATTATCTGTTTGACAAGGGGTGACATTTAGGTAACAATAGTATTTTATTTATGTTTTTGAAAGCATTTTTTAACTAGCACTTTGGGAGGAACACTCTATTATTATTTGTTGTTGAGATACAAGAGAAACATCTTTCAGTTCTGGAATGTCTGTAAATTACAGGCCATCACTCATTTATGCATGAATGAAAAGATGTAAAAAATTTTTTTAAAAGGGACAAGATGTTATCACAGTGCTGTGTATGCTATGTCTGGTTTTGGTTGGGGCTTTCAGACACTATTTCAACACACATAAAGCACAATAATTGATGAATCAAGTAATTAATTAAATAAATACTTTGTTAATTAATTTTTTATTCATAAATGGAGTGTATAATACAACAAACACTATACACTGAAATTAACTGAATTGAATTGAATTGTAGACTGTATGTTTTACCGTTCCTACATCCTTATTCCTGAATTTTGGACAATTGTGAAATTGTGAGCAACTTTTCTGTCTTCACAAACTATTATTCTTGCTGACCAACTTCAGTAACACCTCTGTGATAAAAACAAACAAACAAATACTTCAGGTCTATAATACTGCAGATGAATTAAAAATAATCCCACGACTATGCTCTAGAAGCAGTGCTTCTCAACTGGTGGGTCGCGACCCAAAAGTGGGTCGCAGGACCGTTTTCAGTGGGTCGCGGAGTGTGTGGTCAAAAACAACAAAATTATAATTTTTTTTAACATATTTTGCTTATACAGGACTTTTGTACCCTTTGACATGTGAAATTTCATTTAATTATAGCAACAAATATGTTGAAGCGCAAGTATGACTCCAAATATGTAAAATATGGATTTACATATATTGACAACAAAAAAGGCTTGAAACCTCAGTGTGTCATGTGTAGAGAGGTGCTCTCACAAGAGAGCATGAAACCATCTAAATTAAAATGACATTTAGAAACCAAACATCCCGGATGCAAAGACAAACCTGTGGAGTATTTTGCTGTCATGTGATAAGACGCTGAAAAAGAAATTCAGTGAGGTGAGCCTTTCCCAGTTTTGGTGTCGTGAAGCACTTTCTGAGTATCTGTCCCTCGCCACTCATGCGATCAAAACCATCCTACCATTCAGCACTACATATCTGTGCGAAAGTGGCTTCTCTTCTTTGGTGCAGCTTAGGTCAAAGAAAAGGAACAGGCTGAACATTGAGCACGATCTTAGGGTAGCACTGTCTACCATCACCCCAGACTTTGAAAGTCTTATCAGGAGTAAAGCACATCCTTAGTTATCTCATTAGCTTCCCAAATTACTGTTAAGTGAAACAGATGTTTATAATAGCTGTCATATTAGATGTAAAAATGGTTATTATTATTTGCTGGTTTGTTCTGTTCAACAGGACCAGTGTTAATATGTTTTATTAACAGTTCAGTTTAGTTCATTGTTTATTTACCATGGTAACTGTACTTTTCGTTACCATAACCACTGTTTGTTTGTTGTTTTTACTTTGTGATATTTCTATAATTTGATAAATTTTGTTAAATGACAGCCACAAAATATTGTTTATTCATCATTCAAGTCTTAGTGATTTTCTTACAATTTATCTGGCTTAAGCTAAGTAAATAGAGACACTATTTGTGTATATGTTAACAAATAAATAAAAAATAAATTTGCTTAATTAAAGTTCCTAAAAATTTGGGTCATGGCTTGATGACCATGTAAAAATGTGGGTCCCATGGCCAAACCAGTTGAAAACCACTGCTCTAAAGTCTAGTGGAAAGCATCATAAATATATTTTTTCAAAGAAGCAAAATTGATAACCATCGTCCATATACTAATGTATATGTCATCATACAGGTATGTATGCTATATCTGTTATGTTATGTTTGAGAATGGCTTTTGTTCAATCTTTTGACATTCATAACTATTACATATGCCAAAAGCAAAAAGGAATTTGAACTAATACTGCAGAGCATAAATTCATAAAGTCATCTAAAGACTAAAGTTTTAAAATATGATCTATAAACCAATGATTTATTAATCCTTCCTTCCATCCATCCATTTTCTATACCTGCTTTATTCCTAATTAGGGATCTGCTGGAGCCTATCTCAGTGCACATGGGGCGAAAGGCAGGGGTACACCCTGGACAGGTCACCAGTCCATCACAGGGCCACACATAGACAGACACTCAGACACACTCACACTCACTCCCATGGGTAATTTAGAATTACTCTTGGTCTGCAGATATTTCTCTACTAGGGTGTTTACCTGAATATCTTGTTCCATCATTACAGATGTACTTCCAGTTTCAGTTTATGTGTGCTATTGTACATTATCTATTTGAAAAGGGGTGACATTTAGGTGACAACAGTCTTTTATTTGTTTTTGAAAGCATTTTTTAACTAGCACTTTGGGAGGAACACTCTATTATTATTTGTTGTTGAGATACAAGCAAAAGAGAAACATCTTTCAGTTCTGGAATGTCTGTAAATTACAGGCCATCACTCATTTATGCATGAATGAAAAGATGTAAAAAAATTTTTTAAAAGGGACAAGATGTTATCACAGTGCTGTGTATGCTATGTCTGGTTTTGGTTGGGGCTTTCAGACACTATTTCAACACACATAAAGCACAATAATTGATGAATCAAGTAATTAATTAAATAAATACTTTGTTAATTAATTTTTTATTCATAAATGGAGTGTATAATACAACAAACACTATACACTGAAATTAACTGAATTGAATTGAATTGTAGACTGTATGTTTTACCGTTCCTACATCCTTATTCCTGAATTTTGGACAATTGTGAAATTGTGAGCAACTTTTCTGTCTTCACAAACTATTATTCTTGCTGACCAACTTCAGTAACACCTCTGTGATAAAAACAAACAAACAAATACTTCAGGTCTATAATACTGCAGATGAATTAAAAATAATCCCACGACTATGCTCTAGAAGCAGTGCTTCTCAACTGGTGGGTCGCGACCCAAAAGTGGGTCGCAGGACCGTTTTCAGTGGGTCGCGGAGTGTGTGGTCAAAAACAACAAAATTATAATTTTTTTTAACATATTTTGCTTATACAGGACTTTTGTACCCTTTGACATGTGAAACTTCATTTAATTATAGCAACAAATATGTTGAAGCGCAAGTATGACTCCAAATATGTAAAATATGGATTTACATATATTGACAACAAAAAAGGCTTGAAACCTCAGTGTGTCATGTGTAGTGAGGTGCTCTCACAAGAGAGCATGAAACCATCTAAATTAAAATGACATTTAGAAACCAAACATCCCGGATGCAAAGACAAACCTGTGGAGTATTTTGCTGTCGTGATAAGACGCTGAAAAAGAAATTCAGTGAGGTGAGCCTTTCCCAGTTTTGGTGTCGTGAAGCACTTTCTGAGTATCTGTCCCTCGCCACTCATGCGATCAAAACCATCCTACCATTCAGCACTACATATCTGTGCGAAAGTGGCTTCTCTTCTTTGGTGCAGCTTAGGTCAAAGAAAAGGAACAGGCTGAACATTGAGCACGATCTTAGGGTAGCACTGTCTACCATCACCCCAGACTTTGAAAGTCTTATCAGGAGTAAAGCACATCCTTAGTTATCTCATTAGCTTCCCAAATTACTGTTAAGTGAAACAGATGTTTATAATAGCTGTCATATTAGATGTAAAAATGGTTATTATTATTTGCTGGTTTGTTCTGTTCAACAGGACCAGTGTTAATATGTTTTATTAACAGTTCAGTTTAGTTCATTGTTTATTTACCATGGTAACTGTACTTTTCGTTACCATAACCACTGTTTGTTTGTTGTTTTTACTTTGTGATATTTCTATAATTTGATAAATTTTGTTAAATGACAGCCACAAAATATTGTTTATTCATCATTCAAGTCTTAGTGATTTTCTTACAATTTATCTGGCTTAAGCTAAGTAAATAGAGACACTATTTGTGTATATGTTAACAAATAAATAAAAAATAAATTTGCTTAATTAAAGTTCCTAAAAATTTGGGTCATGGCTTGATGACCATGTAAAAATGTGGGTCCCATGGCCAAACCAGTTGAGAACCACTGCTCTAAAGTCTAGTGGAAAGCATCATAAATATATTTTTTCAAAGAAGCAAAATTGATAACCATCGTCCATATACTAATGTATATGTCATCATACAGGTATGTATGCTATATCTGTTATGTTATGTTTGAGAATGGCTTTTGTTCAATCTTTTGACATTCATAACTATTACATATGCCAAAAGCAAAAAGGAATTTGAACTAATACTGCAGAGCATAAATTCATAAAGTCATCTAAAGACTAAAGTTTTAAAATATGATCTATAAACCAATGATTTATTAATCCTTCCTTCCATCCATCCATTTTCTATACCTGCTTTATTCCTAATTAGGGATCTGCTGGAGCCTATCTCAGTGCACATGGGGCGAAAGGCAGGGGTACACCCTGGACAGGTCACCAGTCCATCACAGGGCCACACATAGACAGACAATCAGACACACTCACACTCACTCCCATGGGTAATTTAGAATTACTCTTGGTCTGCAGATATTTCTCTACTAGGGTGTTTACCTGAATATCTTGTTCCATCATTACAGATGTACTTCCAGTTTCAGTTTATGTGTGCTATTGTACATTATCTATTTGAAAAGGGGTGACATTTAGGTGACAACAGTCTTTTATTTGTTTTTGAAAGCATTTTTTAACTAGCACTTTGGGAGGAACACTCTATTATTATTTGTTGTTGAGATACAAGCAAAAGAGAAACATCTTTTTTAAATTTTTAAAAGGGACAAGATGTTATCACAGTGCTGTGTATGCTATGTCTGGTTTTGGTTGGGGCTTTCAGACACTATTTCAACACTCTTAAAAGTTACATAAAGCACAATAATTGATGAATCAAGTAATTAATTAAATAAATACTTTGTTAATTAATTTTTTATTCATAAATGGAGTGTATAATACAACAAACACTATACACTGAAATTAACTGAATTGAATTGAATTGAATTGTAGACTGTATGTTTTACCGTTCCTACATCCTTATTCCTGAATTTTGGACAATTGTGAAATTGTGAGCAACTTTTCTGTCTTCACAAACTATTATTCTTGCTGACCAACTTCAGTAACACCTCTGTGATAAAAACAAACAAACAAATACTTCAGGTCTATAATACTGCAGATGAATTAAAAATAATCCCACGACTATGCTCTAGAAGCAGTGCTTCTCAACTGGTGGGTCGCGACCCAAAAGTGGGTCGCAGGACCGTTTTCAGTGGGTCGCGGAGTGTGTGGTCAAAAACAACAAAATTATAATTTTTTTTAACATATTTTGCTTATACAGGACTTTTGTACCCTTTGACATGTGAAACTTCATTTAATTATAGCAACAAATATGTTGAAGCGCAAGTATGACTCCAAATATGTAAAATATGGATTTACATATATTGACAACAAAAAAGGCTTGAAACCTCAGTGTGTCATGTGTAGTGAGGTGCTCTCACAAGAGAGCATGAAACCATCTAAATTAAAATGACATTTAGAAACCAAACATCCCGGATGCAAAGACAAACCTGTGGAGTATTTTGCTGTCGTGATAAGACGCTGAAAAAGAAATTCAGTGAGGTGAGCCTTTCCCAGTTTTGGTGTCGTGAAGCACTTTCTGAGTATCTGTCCCTCGCCACTCATGCGATCAAAACCATCCTACCATTCAGCACTACATATCTGTGCGAAAGTGGCTTCTCTTCTTTGGTGCAGCTTAGGTCAAAGAAAAGGAACAGGCTGAACATTGAGCACGATCTTAGGGTAGCACTGTCTACCATCACCCCAGACTTTGAAAGTCTTATCAGGAGTAAAGCACATCCTTAGTTATCTCATTAGCTTCCCAAATTACTGTTAAGTGAAACAGATGTTTATAATAGCTGTCATATTAGATGTAAAAATGGTTATTATTATTTGCTGGTTTGTTCTGTTCAACAGGACCAGTGTTAATATGTTTTATTAACAGTTCAGTTTAGTTCATTGTTTATTTACCATGGTAACTGTACTTTTCGTTACCATAACCACTGTTTGTTTGTTGTTTTTACTTTGTGATATTTCTATAATTTGATAAATTTTGTTAAATGACAGCCACAAAATATTGTTTATTCATCATTCAAGTCTTAGTGATTTTCTTACAATTTATCTGGCTTAAGCTAAGTAAATAGAGACACTATTTGTGTATATGTTAACAAATAAATAAAAAATAAATTTGCTTAATTAAAGTTCCTAAAAATTTGGGTCATGGCTTGATGACCATGTAAAAATGTGGGTCCCATGGCCAAACCAGTTGAGAACCACTGCTCTAAAGTCTAGTGGAAAGCATCATAAATATATTTTTTCAAAGAAGCAAAATTGATAACCATCGTCCATATACTAATGTATATGTCATCATACAGGTATGTATGCTATATCTGTTATGTTATGTTTGAGAATGGCTTTTGTTCAATCTTTTGACATTCATAACTATTACATATGCCAAAAGCAAAAAGGAATTTGAACTAATACTGCAGAGCATAAATTCATAAAGTCATCTAAAGACTAAAGTTTTAAAATATGATCTATAAACCAATGATTTATTAATCCTTCCTTCCATCCATCCATTTTCTATACCTGCTTTATTCCTAATTAGGGATCTGCTGGAGCCTATCTCAGTGCACATGGGGCGAAAGGCAGGGGTACACCCTGGACAGGTCACCAGTCCATCACAGGGCCACACATAGACAGACACTCAGACACACTCACACTCACTCCCATGGGTAATTTAGAATTACTCTTGGTCTGCAGATATTTCTCTACTAGGGTGTTTACCTGAATATCTTGTTCCATCATTACAGATGTACTTCCAGTTTCAGTTTATGTGTGCTATTGTACATTATCTATTTGAAAAGGGGTGACATTTAGGTGACAACAGTCTTTTATTTGTTTTTGAAAGCATTTTTTAACTAGCACTTTGGGAGGAACACTCTATTATTATTTGTTGTTGAGATACAAGCAAAAGAGAAACATCTTTCAGTTCTGGAATGTCTGTAAATTACAGGCCATCACTCATTTATGCATGAATGAAAAGATGTAAAAAAATTTTTTAAAAGGGACAAGATGTTATCACAGTGCTGTGTATGCTATGTCTGGTTTTGGTTGGGGCTTTCAGACACTATTTCAACACACATAAAGCACAATAATTGATGAATCAAGTAATTAATTAAATAAATACTTTGTTAATTAATTTTTTATTCATAAATGGAGTGTATAATACAACAAACACTATACACTGAAATTAACTGAATTGAATTGAATTGTAGACTGTATGTTTTACCGTTCCTACATCCTTATTCCTGAATTTTGGACAATTGTGAAATTGTGAGCAACTTTTCTGTCTTCACAAACTATTATTCTTGCTGACCAACTTCAGTAACACCTCTGTGATAAAAACAAACAAACAAATACTTCAGGTCTATAATACTGCAGATGAATTAAAAATAATCCCACGACTATGCTCTAGAAGCAGTGCTTCTCAACTGGTGGGTCGCGACCCAAAAGTGGGTCGCAGGACCGTTTTCAGTGGGTCGCGGAGTGTGTGGTCAAAAACAACAAAATTATAATTTTTTTTAACATATTTTGCTTATACAGGACTTTTGTACCCTTTGACATGTGAAACTTCATTTAATTATAGCAACAAATATGTTGAAGCGCAAGTATGACTCCAAATATGTAAAATATGGATTTACATATATTGACAACAAAAAAGGCTTGAAACCTCAGTGTGTCATGTGTAGTGAGGTGCTCTCACAAGAGAGCATGAAACCATCTAAATTAAAATGACATTTAGAAACCAAACATCCCGGATGCAAAGACAAACCTGTGGAGTATTTTGCTGTCGTGATAAGACGCTGAAAAAGAAATTCAGTGAGGTGAGCCTTTCCCAGTTTTGGTGTCGTGAAGCACTTTCTGAGTATCTGTCCCTCGCCACTCATGCGATCAAAACCATCCTACCATTCAGCACTACATATCTGTGCGAAAGTGGCTTCTCTTCTTTGGTGCAGCTTAGGTCAAAGAAAAGGAACAGGCTGAACATTGAGCACGATCTTAGGGTAGCACTGTCTACCATCACCCCAGACTTTGAAAGTCTTATCAGGAGTAAAGCACATCCTTAGTTATCTCATTAGCTTCCCAAATTACTGTTAAGTGAAACAGATGTTTATAATAGCTGTCATATTAGATGTAAAAATGGTTATTATTATTTGCTGGTTTGTTCTGTTCAACAGGACCAGTGTTAATATGTTTTATTAACAGTTCAGTTTAGTTCATTGTTTATTTACCATGGTAACTGTACTTTTCGTTACCATAACCACTGTTTGTTTGTTGTTTTTACTTTGTGATATTTCTATAATTTGATAAATTTTGTTAAATGACAGCCACAAAATATTGTTTATTCATCATTCAAGTCTTAGTGATTTTCTTACAATTTATCTGGCTTAAGCTAAGTAAATAGAGACACTATTTGTGTATATGTTAACAAATAAATAAAAAATAAATTTGCTTAATTAAAGTTCCTAAAAATTTGGGTCATGGCTTGATGACCATGTAAAAATGTGGGTCCCATGGCCAAACCAGTTGAGA
This sequence comes from Hemibagrus wyckioides, assembly GCF_019097595.1. Classification (NCBI taxonomy): domain Eukaryota; kingdom Metazoa; phylum Chordata; class Actinopteri; order Siluriformes; family Bagridae; genus Hemibagrus; species Hemibagrus wyckioides. The sequence goes on from NC_080712.1 coordinate 7,352,381, forward strand.
ACCACTGCTCTAAAGTCTAGTGGAAAGCATCATAAATATATTTTTTCAAAGAAGCAAAATTGATAACCATCGTCCATATACTAATGTATATGTCATCATACAGGTATGTATGCTATATCTGTTATGTTATGTTTGAGAATGGCTTTTGTTCAATCTTTTGACATTCATAACTATTACATATGCCAAAAGCAAAAAGGAATTTGAACTAATACTGCAGAGCATAAATTCATAAAGTCATCTAAAGACTAAAGTTTTAAAATATGATCTATAAACCAATGATTTATTAATCCTTCCTTCCATCCATCCATTTTCTATACCTGCTTTATTCCTAATTAGGGATCTGCTGGAGCCTATCTCAGTGCACATGGGGCGAAAGGCAGGGGTACACCCTGGACAGGTCACCAGTCCATCACAGGGCCACACATAGACAGACAATCAGACACACTCACACTCACTCCCATGGGTAATTTAGAATTACTCTTGGTCTGCAGATATTTCTCTACTAGGGTGTTTACCTGAATATCTTGTTCCATCATTACAGATGTACTTCCAGTTTCAGTTTATGTGTGCTATTGTACATTATCTATTTGAAAAGGGGTGACATTTAGGTGACAACAGTCTTTTATTTGTTTTTGAAAGCATTTTTTAACTAGCACTTTGGGAGGAACACTCTATTATTATTTGTTGTTGAGATACAAGCAAAAGAGAAACATCTTTCAGTTCTGGAATGTCTGTAAATTACAGGCCATCACTCATTTATGCATGAATGAAAAGATGTAAAAAAATTTTTTAAAAGGGACAAGATGTTATCACAGTGCTGTGTATGCTATGTCTGGTTTTGGTTGGGGCTTTCAGACACTATTTCAACACACATAAAGCACAATAATTGATGAATCAAGTAATTAATTAAATAAATACTTTGTTAATTAATTTTTTATTCATAAATGGAGTGTATAATACAACAAACACTATACACTGAAATTAACTGAATTGAATTGAATTGTAGACTGTATGTTTTACCGTTCCTACATCCTTATTCCTGAATTTTGGACAATTGTGAAATTGTGAGCAACTTTTCTGTCTTCACAAACTATTATTCTTGCTGACCAACTTCAGTAACACCTCTGTGATAAAAACAAACAAACAAATACTTCAGGTCTATAATACTGCAAATGAATTAAAAATAATCCCACGACTATGCTCTAGAAGCAGTGCTTCTCAACTGGTGGGTCGCGACCCAAAAGTGGGTCGCAGGACCGTTTTCAGTGGGTCGCGGAGTGTGTGGTCAAAAACAACAAAATTATAATTTTTTTTAACATATTTTGCTTATACAAGACTTTTGTACCCTTTGACATGTGAAATTTCATTTAATTATAGCAACAAATATGTTGAAGCACAAGTATGACTCCAAATATGTAAAATATGGATTTACATATATTGACAACAAAAAAGGCTTGAAACCTCAGTGTGTCATGTGTAGTGAGGTGCTCTCACAAGAGAGCATGAAACCATCTAAATTAAAATGACATTTAGAAACCAAACATCCCGGATGCAAAGACAAACCTGTGGAGTATTTTGCTGTCGTGATAAGACGCTGAAAAAGAAATTCAGTGAGGTGAGCCTTTCCCAGTTTTGGTGTCGTGAAGCACTTTCTGAGTATCTGTCCCTCGCCACTCATGCGATCAAAACCATCCTACCATTCAGCACTACATATCTGTGCGAAAGTGGCTTCTCTTCTTTGGTGCAGCTTAGGTCAAAGAAAAGGAACAGGCTGAACATTGAGCACGATCTTAGGGTAGCACTGTCTACCATCACCCCAGACTTTGAAAGTCTTATCAGGAGTAAAGCACATCCTCAGTTATCTCATTAGCTTCCCAAATTACTGTTAAGTGAAACAGATGTTTATAATAGCTGTCATATTAGATGTAAAAATGGTTATTATTATTTGCTGGTTTGTTCTGTTCAACAGGACCAGTGTTAATATGTTTTATTAACAGTTCAGTTTAGTTCATTGTTTATTTACCATGGTAACTGTACTTTTCGTTACCATAACCACTGTTTGTTTGTTGTTTTTACTTTGTGATATTTCTATAATTTGATAAATTTTGTTAAATGACAGCCACAAAATATTGTTTATTCATCATTCAAGTCTTAGTGATTTTCTTACAATTTATCTGGCTTAAGCTAAGTAAATAGAGACACTATTTGTGTATATGTTAACAAATAAATAAAAAATAAATTTGCTTAATTAAAGTTCCTAAAAATTTGGGTCATGGCTTGATGACCATGTAAAAATGTGGGTCCCATGGCCAAACCAGTTGAGAACCACTGCTCTAAAGTCTAGTGGAAAGCATCATAAATATATTTTTTCAAAGAAGCAAAATTGATAACCATCGTCCATATACTAATGTATATGTCATCATACAGGTATGTATGCTATATCTGTTATGTTATGTTTGAGAATGGCTTTTGTTCAATCTTTTGACATTCATAACTATTACATATGCCAAAAGCAAAAAGGAATTTGAACTAATACTGCAGAGCATAAATTCATAAAGTCATCTAAAGACTAAAGTTTTAAAATATGATCTATAAACCAATGATTTATTAATCCTTCCTTCCATCCATCCATTTTCTATACCTGCTTTATTCCTAATTAGGGATCTGCTGGAGCCTATCTCAGTGCACATGGGGCGAAAGGCAGGGGTACACCCTGGACAGGTCACCAGTCCATCACAGGGCCACACATAGACAGACAATCAGACACACTCACACTCACTCCCATGGGTAATTTAGAATTACTCTTGGTCTGCAGATATTTCTCTACTAGGGTGTTTACCTGAATATCTTGTTCCATCATTACAGATGTACTTCCAGTTTCAGTTTATGTGTGCTATTGTACATTATCTATTTGAAAAGGGGTGACATTTAGGTGACAACAGTCTTTTATTTGTTTTTGAAAGCATTTTTTAACTAGCACTTTGGGAGGAACACTCTATTATTATTTGTTGTTGAGGTACAAGCAAAAGAGAAACATCTTTTTTAAATTTTTAAAAGGGCCAAGATGTTATCACAGTGCTATGTATGCTGTCTGGTTTTGGGTGGGGCTTTCAGACACTATTTCAACACTCTTAAAAGTTACATAAAGCACAATAATTGATGAATCAAGTAATTAATTAAATAAATACTTTGTTAATTAATTTTTTATTCATAAATGGAGTGTATAATATAAAAAACACTATACATTGAAACTAATTGAATTGAATTGAATTGAATTTTAGACTGTATGTTTTACCGTTCCTACATCCTTATTCCTGAATTTTGGACAATTGTGAAATTGTGAGCAACTTTTCTGTCTTCACAAACTATTATTCTTGCTGACCAACTTCAGTAACACCTCTGTGATAAAAACAAACAAACAAATACTTCAGGTCTATAATACTGCAAATGAATTAAAAATAATCCCCACGACTATGCTCTAAAGTCTAGTGGAAAGCAACAGAAATATATTTTACAAAGAAGCAAAATTGATGACCATCATCCATATACTAATGTATATGTTATCATACAGGTATGTATGCTATATCTGTTATGTTATGTTTGAGAATGGCTTTTGTTCAGTCTTTTGACATTCATAACTATTACATATGGCAAAAGCAAAAAGGAATTTTAACTACTACAGCAAAGCATAAATTCATAAATTCATCTAAAGACTAAAGTTTTAAAATAAGATCCATACACCAATGATTCATAAATCCTTCCATCTATCCATTTTCTATACTCGCTTTATTCCTACTGTAATTAGGGTCACAGGGATCTGCTGGAGCCTATCCCAGCATACACTGGGCGAAAGGCAGGGGGTACACCCTGAACACGTTGCCAGTCCATCACAGGGCCACATATAGACAGACAACCACACACACTCACACTCCTATGGGCAATTTAGAATGACCAATCAACCTAATGTACATGTTTTTGGACTGTGGGAGGAAACCAGAGTACCCGGAGTAAAAACACACAGGCACAGGAAGAACATGTAAACTCCACACAGAAAGGCCCCTGCCTGTTCTAACCCAGGATTCGGACCAAGGACCTTCTTGCTGTGAGGCAACAGTGCTAACCACTAAGCCACCATGCAACCCTGATTCATAAATCTGATGTTTATAATCCTTTTTAATATATTGAATTAAGAAATGTAGAAAGAAATATAAAGAAATCATGTAAACAAATGCTATATAAAGTCTATTTCAGAGGTTATTTATGCCCTTTTTCACAGCTGACAATAAATCTGAAATTCAGATTCAAATTTGCAATTCATAAATGTACAATGAATAAAAATTTCATTGTGCTCCATCATTACCCTGTACCTGTACCACAACATGGAGAGCCATACTATACAGGCAACATTATATGAGCACTTTTATGTTTCAACATGACAGTGCCTCCATGCTAATAGCAAGGTCGAAAGAGTTTGCTGTAGAAGAACTTGACTGGACTGCACACAGTCATCTTTGAAATGAAATCTGCTAGTCAGGCCATTTTAGCCAACATCAGTGATTACAATTACATGCAGATTAATCTTGTATTAATAATCAGTATAAAAGCTCAATTAAAATAGATGCTTATATGTATACCTCAACTGGAACAAGGTAATCAAATTGAGATTCAGACTGAATGAGGTGAGTTAATTCACTTTTTAATTATATGTTAAATAAAAGAATGGCAGCCATGTAAATGTTCATGCCAGATTACTTTTATTATCAGAATCATTCTGCACATGTCTGTGAGTCAAAATGCACTCCACAAACCAGAGTTCATGGTACAACTTCTATATTTGAAAAATAATTGTGAGAATGGATGGGCAAAGGGAAAAAATCTTTTAACCTTTATTGAACAATGATCTTTAATATTGCTAAGATTACAAAATCCTTCTTCCTAAATGCTGGACAAATATTAAATGGAAATATCAACATATTTTACAAAGAAGCAAAATGGATGACAACCATGATACTAATTTTAATAACATAATATGACAAAAGGTCATATTGCAGGCTTTGGCATTGTACAGTATAACTGTGGCACTCAGGTTTCATGACATGTAATGTGTATGTGTATATTCAAACCATTAATGCAAACTGAGCAAGGACCATGGATTGCGTAAACACAGAATAAAAGTTCGGTTATACAGTGCACAGATATATACTCTCTGCTTGTAACAGCATATTGGTATTTATTATATAGCAATTGCTACAAAGAAGGTAAATGTGATTTTTTTTCCCTGAGAACAGATGTTAATATAACTCACATGTAAATTAGAATTACACAAATTAGAAACAATTGCAAATTTCTTTGGCCATTCTGAGTAAGACAGACACTGAATTGCAACCTTATTAAACCCCTGTTGGAGATTTTAGTTCTCCACCACCATCATTAAAACACCAGGTGAAAGGTGTTAGTTTAAATAAAAAATCAGTTATGATGATGATGATGATGGTGGTGGTGGTGGTGTTAAAACTACATAAGTGATGTTTCCCTAAGGTAATGAGACAGAGATATAGATGGGCGGGTTCCCAGAACAGGCTACAAGCTTAATGTCAAACAAAAAGATACACATAGTTTAATGCAATCAGCGTGGTGGTTCATTTTTACTTTTTGGGATAATCCATAAAAATGCAAAGAGACACATGCAAAATTTAACCATTGTTAGTTCAGGAAAACATGTAATTTGTTTCAGAATTATATTTCACTCACACATTTCTGTCTGAAATTAAAATCTGTTAAAATATAGCCATGTGAATAATGCATCACTATTAACTTAGATGTAGATTATACTGAGTACATTTAAATAAATTTAAGATAATACAGTGGCACTGCTTTAATTGTTAACTAATTAAATGTTAAAGAGGTAACCTGGTTTAATGGGATATTAGATGCTAGGTTGCAACAGCCTGCAAAAGTAAATATTTATGATATGAATGAATAAACAGGGTTTTGGATTGCAGGTATTTCTGTGCAGGTGTATTAACATGTTTTATCTTTTCAAACACTTGTACTTGCAGATGTACTTGCAGTTTTGGTTTATGTATGCTGTTGTAAATTATACACTTTAATATTACTCATGGTTAGATACAAGCAAAAGAGAAACATTCAGTTCAGAAATGCTGTAAATTAGAGATTCCATATTTCTAAATTAACTTAAAATGTGTACAAATAAATAATTCTTAAAACGGCCAAGATGTTAACATAAATGCTATGTATGGTATGTCTGGTTTTGGGCATGGCTTTCAGACATGGGCATGTTGACAGTTACATAAAGCTCAAGCACCAGGGAATTTTTACTACTACATAATACAGATCCAATCCAAGTCATCTGGAGACCAAATCTATGAGGTAAGGTCTATATGAAAATGATTAAGAAATGTAGATAGAAATATAAAGAAAGCATATAAACAAATGCATTTTCATCCATTTCAGCCAAAAAAAAAAACCAGGTAAGAAAAAATAGTGAAAAAAATAGAAAAATAGACAGCACACAACAATCACAAACTTAGTAATGCCAGATGCAACAGTAACCTAAACAAATACTTCACAATACATTATTCAGCCTAGTGAATCATTGCTAATAACTGAGATGAAGATTATAGTGAATACTTTTTTTTTTAATTAATTTATAATTGTTATAATTGTGCTAGAATAGTTAAAATGATAACCTGGTTTACCTGGAACTGGGTGTTGGTCTGCAGGTATATATTTGTTTTTTATCTTGTTCCATCAATACAGATTTGGTTTATGTGGGCTATTGTAAATGATCTATTTAAAAGGAAAAAGTTGGCATTTAGGTGACATTAGTCTTTATTTATAAATCTATGAATGTTTTCGAATGCAATGTTTCTTACTTATCACGTTTGAGTCGAAAACTTCATTATTATTTGTGGTTGGGACACAAGCAAAAGAGAAACATATTTCGGTTTAGGAATGTCTATAAATTACAGGCCATCACTTTGCATTCTATGCATAAAATGAAATGAACATAAAGAAAGAAAGAAAGAAAGAAAGAAAGAAAGAAAGAAGGAAAGAAAGAAAGAAAGAAAGAAAGAAAGAAAGAAAGAAAGAAAGAAAGAAAGAAAGAAAGGGAGAAAGAAAGAAAGTGTTCTTAAATGGGACATATTACATAAGCACTGTGCTTTGAAATTGGGTATAAACAACAGTGATTTATGATTATAATGCAAGTAATGCTCCTTAATATATTGTAATTAAGAAAAAAAGCACATAAACGAATAACATAATGGTTAATTATACTAGGGTTTTTTTTTTCTTCATAGCTATAATGATGATCATCACAAATCTGCTCAAGACATTATTCTATCCAAATCTTATACTGATCCTCATGTCAAGTCAGACTCTGACCTTTATGCCTGCAAAGTGGAATTCCAAGACACATCATATCATAACTCTTGAAGCGATTTTACAGACAACTGCTGATATCTGCAAATCACGAGCGCTCCAGAAGGGACGAAATTTGGATCTGGTGGATAAAACTTTTTATATTTATTAAAATAGAAAGCTATTTCTAATAAAAATGTATTTATATATTGGATTGTTTTGTGTCTTTTATATTGCAGCCAGACACACTGACAGTTAGGTCGGTGGCAGGAAGCTGTTACTCATCTGATTCAGCCAAAGATTTTCAAAAGAGCATTGATCAGATAAATCATAACAATGCGTGGGTTGACTTCTGGCATGTTCGTGATGCACCTTACCATTTTGACAATGAGCAGTTTCTGGCTGGACGAGGAGTTATTACTGATGGCCTTTTTGCTGTCAAATACAGTATGAAGGAGCAGAACTATGAAGCTGCCAGAGAGGCACTTGGTAAAATCCTACACACTTTGCAGGTATGACACCATGTTACTGTAAATTAGTGGTATTGCTAATAACTGAGATGAAGATATATTGAGAATCTTTAATACATGGAAAGCATGGCTGTAATATCTAAGGAGATGTCCTGCTTTCATTGGACATTAGTTGATATGAAGCAGAATAAAAGGCTTGAAATTTAGGCTTTATTTGGTTTGGAGCAATTGTGTTGTTATTCTGACTCATGTTCCTGTGTTTCTCTAAGGATTTCTACAGTCATAGTAACTGGATTGAAATGGGAAAAAGAGAACCCTTTTCCAACCTGATTAAACCAGACACCCCAATTACCAACATAGCTGGTAAATGATCTAGCTTTGGGTATACAGGTGTTTCTTTGTTGATGTGTTTACCTGTTTGTCTAGTTTTCTCACCACCAACATACTTTCATTTTTTGTTTGCATATTCTATTGCAAATGTTACATATGAAAAGGCAGATTAAGTGGAAATGAATATAGCTTGTGCACAACAGATTAACTAGGGACTATGTTTTTATAAAAGCAAAACAGAGATAAATGATTTTATGCAACATCACTTCTTATGTGCTTTGGGCAGATTCAGACACATGCAAGAAATGTGATGATGACGACAACTGCCCAGAAAACATCCTGCAGGATGTCATCACACAGCAGAAATTAACAACAGGATACTCTGGCATTTCCAAACCAAAAGGTAATGCTTTAAACAGTTTAATCTGATAAATAAAGACTGAGGCAACTGGTCTGATCTTTTGTATTTTTATTTCATCTTAAGGAAAGTGCGCTCATGGAGGAGCAGGTTTTACACCAAGTCTGGGAACAGATGGCATAAATAAGGATTCTCCAACCGCCAGCCATGGTCATCTACATGAAATAGCAGCATCGGTAGCCACTGCTGCTACCAAAGAACTACTGCAGGATATTAGAGCAGCAGTTGGAGATTCTGAGTTTCTTAGGTATCAGATGAACGTGTTTCAATGTGTAAAATATAATTTAGGCAATGATATAAATAATTGCACATTCACACACCCACTGCTATGTACTAGCTTTTTTTAAGTAGGTGTGCCATGTCCTTTCACCTACTTGGACTATGTTTTAAAAGCTTTACATTTCCCATTCATAATTAACAGGAATATGTTAAAGATGTCAGCATGTATCACACATTTTAATGTCATGTTTAAAGCTGTCACTGTAGTCAGTTCCTCTGCCTGCAGGTTCATCTGCTCAGTATTGACACAATTATGTTAGTCACTTTTCTTGTTTGTCATTCTTTAGAATGTTGGGACTCAGCCAGACTGCAGTGCTTTGTTTTGTTATAGACACCACTAGCAGCATGTCTGATGACATAGATGAAGTCAGGAGAATTACTTCATACATCATTGACAGTAACGCAGGCACTACAGCTCGAAGTACAGAATACATCCTGGTGCCATTTAATGACCCTGGTAAGTGTGATTCCTGGAATGCAGCTTTTTTTAAATACATTTTTGTATTCATACATAATAAATTAATAGCATTAAGACTTTGTTGTTGTTGTTGCATAACACCAGATGGAAAGTTAAATGAATCCATAAACAGTATTTAATGGAAACACAAACACAGCAAACAGTCCAAAACATGAGAAACCTGATAACAATAGCAAACAGGTTATACACGAAAAGCTATGGCAGAAAATCACAGTGAATAGCTTGGTAGTTTAGCCAAACTAACGCAATACAAAAAAAAAACCCGAGAGTGGTTTATATCTATGATAAAAAGTAATTAGCTTTGTTGTGTATGTAAAATGAATGGTAAATTACTACTATTAAATAAAATATAAATTATTATTTTCAGTAATTTATTGGCTCATGATGTGGTATGATGAGGTGGGTGAGAGTTCCTGACTCATCATTCAGTGGTGCTTATTGGTTGTTGTTTAAAGTGAAGTCCTGGGTAGAATTCCCATTTTACACGCCAGTAAACTGCACAAGTAAACTGCATAAAATGCTAAAGCATTAACACTTACATTTAAGTTCTAACTATGTTATTAAACTACATAAGACATTCAAAAGATCCATCTTATTATAGTAAGATAATTACCCCAATAAAGGGTTTCTAATATAATAAAATAACAGAAGTACCGAAGATTAAAAACATTATGATGTGGAATGTTGTTTTGTATGTCATTTCTTTCACATAGAACAACAGACAAATATATATATGATGTAGTATAAACATGAAATATGATATGATATAAACAAAGAAACCAATTTTCTGTTCTTACACTTCCTTTCAGATTATGGCCCACTTATAAGAACAAATAATCCTAATGTGTTTAAACAGCAACTCAATAAACTTACTGCTGTTGATGGAGGAGATTCTCCCGAAAAGTGTCTCTCAGCACTTCAGGTGAGATTCAGTATCATAATTTATTATACTGTAAAAAAAATCTACTAATTCTAAAATTATACTGTTATAATTTTAATATATATATATATATATATATATATATATATATATATATATATATATATATATATATGACCCGGAAGTGATCAGAACTCTGGTGAGGGTTCCCTCTGGTGGTCGGAAGGGGAAGTGACTGGTGATAGGTGGACAGTAACAAAGTAAATGTAATTCATTACTGTACTTAAGAAACTTTTTCCAGTATCGGTACTTTACTAAAGTATAAAAAGTTGGGACTTTTCACTTTCACTCCACTACATTTTGAAGTAACATATCTTACTTTCTACTCCACTATATTATGCAACATCTCTTGTTACTGGTATTTAAAAACCATGAAGCTTTTGGATTTCTCTAAATGCAGTGAGCACAAACAGTACAGTAGCAGTAAAATGTTGTCTTACAATTCTCCATCATATATGAGAAAACATGTAGAGGTGAGCACACCCTGTGATAATCATAATGGCTATTTTCTTTAATATGAACTCTATTATGTTAGCTTGCAACAATGAAGGATTGCTACAATGAAGGCTGTATGTGAATAAATCTGTCATTATCTTAATTACGTCATGCATGGCTAGTTACATTTTGTTATCTAAGTAAGCTAGCATAATCAGTAACACTGGAGCAGCAGTCTATATTAACATTACTGATGTTATATAGCAACCCAATAATCCAGGTCAACTTTTATTGCTGACATTTTACCAGTCACCAAGTAAAATTTCTTTTTCATTTTTTTTAATGTAAAGCAGGATACGATTACTGCACAAATAATGCAGTGTAATTGCCCAATACACACCAAAACATTAGTTACTAAATACTGAAATATTGACTGTGCTGAACTCTTCTGAATCTGTATAGCAGCAAGTTTCTGTTGAAGTAAATCTGCTTAGAACCTTGCTTGTCATTTGTTAAAAACTAATTCCCCAGGATACAGGTGTGCCCAGCACACATTATATATTTCGTACAAGTTACCAAGACTGTCAGACTGTCCCGCTATAGTACTTAACATTTTCTTCTGCCGTGATGTATATGATTTAATTGTTTAGCACTTTATGCAGGAAACAATTTAAAAGCCACAGATCCTTTCTTTTATACTTTTTCTTGTGTAGTGCCTATGCACAAATACCTGTGCCCTGTAAACACTAAGACACACACACACACACACACACACACACAAACGCTCAAGCCCTGCTATTTGACTGCTTAGAATAATGTTAACTGACATCTGTATCATCTTAATTTCTATTAAGTAATAGAAACAGTTAATTACAAAAAAATGACAACATTAGAGCTAGGACAAATGGTTACTTTGTACTTTAATTCAAGTAGAAATTCTACTTTCACTTAAGTACAGGAGATGTGTACTTTGCCCACCACTGGTCCCCAAGTCATTCAGATGGTCAGTCTATCAGTCCCTCAGTCAATCAGCCAGATCAGTCAGTCAAAATTCCTGTTTCAAGCTGGCCCTCTAACTAATAGTTTTGATGAATCACAAGCATAAAAGTAACTTATTTCATACTTTTTGTTTTAGCTCGCCCTCACAGGATCTCCAGCACAGACACAGATTTTTGTTTTCACTGATGCTGATGCAAAAGATAAAGGATTGAAGAACACTGTGCAAGCACTGATTGAGAGAACAAAGTCTGTAGTGAGTACATGCAAACCATTATACCTACACGTCAACTAATCAGGATATTATTAAAGTTTTCAGTTTTTCAGAATTTTATAAAAAATTATACATGTGCTGATAATTTATTCTTCATTCTGTATTCAATCTGTCATATTTACATGAAAGTGAGATAATCTGCAAAACAGGCAAAATGCTGATTGAATTCTTCTTCCATTCCCAATTTGAAGGTGACTTTCATGCTAACTAACACCATTAGTTCTCGGCGTCGCAGGAGTGCTGACCGTGCAGATGGCCAGCAACTAGTTTCCCCTCAGCTTTTCAATTCACAGATCTACCAGGACCTGGCTCATGCCTCTGGGGGCCATGCTATTGAGGTCACCAAAGATACCTTGTCCCAAGCTACTGACATTATTGCAGTTACTTCCAGATCTACACTGGTAATTAAAGACATACTTTAATTTGATAATTGCATAATACTACCAAATATAGTTTAATTTTATTTTATTAAATCAAGCATAAATTATTTAGTAAACAACAAATGGGCTAGTGATGCTCTTGTTATTTTCCAATCAGAAAAGAGCCACACCTGGAATTAATTTTTTTTTTACAGAATACTAAAATGTATTCTATTAGCTTTGAGTTATGAGCACTACTAAAATAATTAATAGGTCAACATATGTAAATTATCTAACTAAAAATAGCTAAATATTAAGCTTTGTTTTAATCTAATCAAATAGAAAGATATACATTTATGAACTTATTTTATTGTAGTAACATGGACACAATATAAGTATGTAAAAGTTACATAAGTGGAAATTTTGCCCTGCCTCTTCAGGTCACACTTTTCCAGGCTGTAAGAAACCCAGGAAAAGCTGAAAAATTCTCAGCATTTGTGGATTCTTCTGTGCAAAACTTGACAATTTACATCACAGGCAACTCTCCAGAATACACCATCACCAGTCCCTCAGGTGTGTAGATTGTAAAAATTAATCTGACTAATTAATTCTGAAATTCCACTCATGAAAATGTAAAGTCAATATTACACAGTACTATGCTAAACCTTTATAATGTTGCTATTATCCAACCCAGGAGTCTCACAAAGCAGCACTGTACTAAATGGGGCTTTGGGGCTTATAAAGAATGTTGGTAACTTCCACACAGTGCAACCAGCTATTACAGAGCAGACTGGATGGTGGGTTTTCGACATGAAATCAACACAGCCCTACAGCATCAGAGTTGTTGGTAAAACTCATTCTCTTTCAATTTCCAATTCTCTTTGTAGATATCGCCTACTGATTTGTGCATAAATAAATGACAAAGAAATGTGGTTAATGGTTCAGAAAATGTTCAGACATTGTCAGTAAATATTTCACTATGTTTTATTTACAATCCAGGTCAAAGCCAGGTTGACTTCCTCTTTGACTTTGTAGAATCTTCACAAGAGCTTCACGCAAGCTATGTTGCATTAAACAGCAGGCCTGCAGCAAGTAAGTGGACAACTCAACAAAATTAATAGTGAATTAAATCCGAACACTAAAACTTATGTTCCTTCTTTATTTTCTTTTTCAGACACCAATGTCACCCTGTTGGTGACCATGGTTGGTGGGGAGACCGTGCAGCCAACAGAGGTGTCTCTGATAGAAACGTCAAGTTCGAATTCTTTTAAAGGGATACTAGAATTTGTAGCTAGTGGGCAGTACATGGTGACCTTCAACAGCATTCCAGTAGGAAAGTTTACTGTTCATGTGGATGGACAGATCGGTCCCTCACGAGCCTCAGATAACACCTTTCAGAGACAATCACCAACTCAATTCCAAACATCAAGTGTAAACATAACCGTAAGTTTGAATACAAAGACATTCACGATCAAACTAAATAATAATGATAATAGTAATAATAATAACACCACAATTATTTTTGTTTAACATTTTTTTTACCGTTCACAAAAAAACTACCAGTCAAACAATTTGCTATGGACTAAGAGATAATCTAGTAATTATTTTTAATGAAATCGAGGTTCATAAAAATGGATTATCCTGCAATTGAATCTGAAAATGAAAAATTATGACTGGATGTTGAACAGCTTTAAAGTTATAAGCAGTTTTTACTGTGAATTATAGTGCCCCATAGAGGTAAATTAAGTCAAAACAATTAGTTAATTGTCTTTCACTGTATATGAAATATGTTACACTGTTGGTGAAAAATTCAAGTCGCTTGAATTCAGTCGCTTGGGACATACTGGAGTTGGCAACTTCCATCCTTGTAAAATAGTTGAAAGTATCATAAGTTTTCTGAGAGCTGGCTGTAATGTGACAATAAAAATAGTGTCCATGATCCCATAATAATTTTTAAGTATGTTCATTCATTATTTGCCAAAGTTGGTTTATTTACTTTCTTTTTATATACTGACAGACTCAACCAGTTGGAACAATGGAACCAGGAAAACAGTTCACTCTGCCTTTCACTGTTTCAACCAATGGCACTGGTGGAATCTTTAATATCAGTGTCAGCAATGATCGCAATGATTTTGACACTCGCTATAACTCGTCTATAACCCTCGTTAGTGGGGTCAGTGTGAATGGCTCAGTAACTCTGTCTGTTCCTGAAAATACTCCCTCTGGAACTGATGTCACTGTGACAATTGAAGCTGAAGCACCAAATGGAAGTGACTTCAACTATGTTGTGCTGCGTCTTTCTGTCATTGCGGCGGTAATTACTGTCATTTAAGAAGTATATTAGAAGTCATTAGACAAACATTAGAAGCAATTTGTGTATAAATATAACTCTTTTTCTATTTCTTTAAGGTAAAAGATATTAATCCTCCAGTTTGTGCTGCAGTTAGTGTAAATGCTGTCTGCTCAGGCAACTGCAGCTTCTCCTCATGGTACCTCACTGCCAATGTGACTGATGGGTCGGGTATCCAGAGTATAAGAGTTATCAAGGGAAACGGCACACTCAGCACCACCAGCGTGCTCAGTTCCACAGGCGTGAACGTCACTATGGTGGACTACAGCTCCTCCTGCTGTTCTCGAGAGTTGGAACTGGTTGCTGTGGATACAGTGGGAAATGTTGCCACCTGCTTCAAATCTGAAGCTGCACCAAGCATCCTTACTTATGGTGTAGAATTTTGCTTGTTTTTATCAGTCTGTCTTTGGCTTAATATAGGAATATCAATTTACTGATTCATGCAGCACTAAGAAGAACATCTAAATGTATCTGAAATGGAATAATATCAGCATAAAATGAGTAAGTAACTAGAAGGAAATATTAATTGTATTATATACTCAGTGATTTTGAACTCTGAATGTATTCATGAATTATTAAAGAATTATTAAACGCTATGAATTATTAAAGGCTGTAATTTCATGTGAATAATTAAATGTCAGGGCACCCAGATATCCCTTATGTTAAGTCCGTTAATGAATACCCCACAAAATGGTGTTAACTGCTGTTAATATCTTTTTTACAGTAATTCATCACAGGAAATGTTTATGAGGATGATTCCTATGAAGTGATTTGTGATTCATTTCTGAAATTTTATTTCTAATAAAACAATTTTCTAAACCTCTCTTCCATTTAATTTTAATAACATAATTATGCCAAAAGGATCTTATACAGTATTTGGAATTATTATAATTTCTCTTTAAAAGGAGATTAGATTTGACTGGACATTTTCTGGTTCCTCTCAAAAGCATAAATAACACTCTGAGGGATAGAATTGATGACCACAGAAAATTCTAGCACCAAGCTTTCACAGCACATGGGCAGCAAGTGGGAGTACAGTAGCAGCATATGATTGACCTACACAGAAAAATTGAACAGCTATCCCAAACCATTGCTGCTTCCATGCTGTCTTACCCCACTGTTACTATGCCACCACTGATGCCTATTCAAAGGTGTCATGTCTCAGTGCAAAGTTTTTGTTTTCATATTTTCTGTACTTTGCCAGCCATGAGATGATGTCAGAGGCCCAGAAGATATTACGCTTCATCAATCTGTTCACTAGGAACATGTTTTAGTGGAAGGAAAATTACAAAGTCCAAGCCTCCAGTAATTTACCAAGGTCTTTTGCCTTTGATCACACTCCAGATGGAAAGGAGGCTAGCAAGAAGCTCCTCACTCTGTCCCAGGGTGTGCACCAGGTAGTGGATTATGCTCTCGAGATTAGAACCATTGGAACGATAGAATGAGGCTGCTCTCAAACCAGTATTTTGCGAGGTCTCAAGCCAGAAGTGCTCATGAGCTGACATATTGTGATGAGCTCACAAGCTTGCATGTTGCGCACTCTGGATATTCTGATCACCCTAGCTATCTGCCTTAACCACCTGCACCACATTTAGGATAGATCGACAAGCAGCTCACCCACTGATCCCCCTGCTGCCTCCAGCACTGAATCCATTAAACAGAGCTTTTGCTCATTTTCCAAGTCCTTGGTCAAATTTCACTGACCTTCCCCAGTCTGCAGACAACACAGTCATTCTAGTCATTGAAGAACCCTATTCCTTTTCCAGCTCTCTTGCCTGCCTTCAGCATTCACTATAGTCAAATTACTTTTTAATGTTGTTTGTTATTTTGGACTCCCTGAGGATATTGTGAGGGAACGTAATCCCCAGTTCACATCTAGAGTGTGAGCCAGCTTTATGGAGAAGTTCGGGTGAATGTTAGTCTAATCTTGGAATACCAAGTTGAGCGGGCCAAGAAATCAGCTGTTTCCTCTGCATGTTTCAACCCAGTGGACTGGTCACAATTTCTGCCTGAATATGCCCAAAACTCCCTGTCCCACACTGCAATGCACACGACTGAGTGACACTGTTCATTTATCATCACATGGAAGCCACACAAAGAGACAAGCAGAGGGTCTACAACAGACCAGACCAGCCTTGGGAGCTCCAGCCAGGTGATCAGGTACTCCTACTGCAACCAAATACCTCCTGTAATTTACTACCTAGCAGGGAGACACTTCACCAACCATGCTTCTCTGCAATGGTAAGAAATGCCACTATCATTGCATGTGTAAAGGTGGCACCATGTATCAGGATAACAATGCACCAATACACTCAGCAAGACTGGTTTGATGAAAATAAAAGTGAAGTTCAACATATCCACAGATTGCACAAAATCTGAATTTTATTGAGCCACTTTGTTTTGGAAGAGCAGGTCAGGAAACATTTTCCTCCCCCAGCATCATGTAGTGACCTGGTAAATATTCTGTTCCCTCAGGCCATCGTGCAGGACTTGTATCTGTCATTCCCAAGACCAACTGCTGCTGGATGGGCTGCAAAAGAAGGCGCTTCACCATACTAATGAATTATTGTGATCTAAAACAACGTGCTTCAATGTCATTGTTCAACCCCAATATTCACTATTTATTAGATATTATAATACATGCATGTTCAGTAAATAAATAACGGTTGCTTTTAGGCAGTCAGTGTAGAAGTTCAGTGAAATCTTTAAATGCACTTATCACTCTTTTAACTTTTGAGACTAACTCTCAAATATTACTTAAATAATATTTAAATACAGTATGTTCAAATAATGTTGTGACACTCTTACAGGTTCACAGGGAAATGTAATGGGAGACAGGCTTGGGACAACACAAAAAGAGTCTCTTTATTTGTCTGGGCTTTCTTTTTCCTTCTCTTTTCAGTAATTTCATCACAGGGCACATATTTTAACATAATATGATGTTCATCAAGTTTCGGCATGGGAGTGGCTTTTATAAGATATTTTAACACTCATAAGGAGCACACAAAGAGAAGCACAAATGAAAAGCACAGAGGACTACTACACAGCATAGGTGTTTTATAGACTACAGCTCTAAGGTATGATCTATACAAAAGTCTTGTATTAGTGTAATTATTTAAGAATATTAAATAAAAAACAATGAGGAAAAATGTAAAACATTGACATATTAATTTTATTTGCTCCTCACAGTTGCAATCATGACATCCAACAAGGTACAGATCCAATTATTGATCTATTTGCATCTTACGATTCTCCTCATAACAAATCAGTCTCTGGCCTTTAAGCTTTGGAAAAGTGATTCCAAGACACATTTTGACATAACTCATGAAGCAATTTTACAGACAACAGCTGATGTCTGCAGATTTAAAGCTCAACAAGAAGGAAAGGATTTTGTTTTGGTGAACAAACTTTATATTTATTTAAAATATAAAGTGATATAAAATATAAAGTTATTTTTAATTTTTGAAAATCTATTTAAATGTATTGTTTGTGTCTTTCTTATCACAGCCAAACCCTCTGACAGTAGCATCAGTGGCAAAAGCTTGTTACTTTGATTCATTCATTTCTTTTCAAATGAGCGTTTATGTGATAAGTACATCCAATGCCTATATCGATGTCCGGCATCCTGCCAATGCAAGTTATCATTTTGACGGTGAGGAGTTTTTGTCTGGACGTCAAATTATTGCTGAAGGACTTTCTGCTGTTAAATCCAATATCATGAATCAAAGCTATATAACTGCAAGAGAGACACTTGGCAATATCCTACACACTTTGCAGGTATGGCACATTTAACTGCAAAATAGCAATCTTTCAAATAATTTAAATGGGAATTTAATGGGTATTCAAATATTAATTTAAAGACATTAAAGTTGTAATGATGTAAAAGTTAAAGAGGTGTCTAACAATCTTATTGACTTTGCAATGATTGTGATGTAATTCTGATCCATGTTCATGTCTTTAACTAAGGATTTCTATAGTCATAGTAACTGGATTGAACTAAGAAGGACAGAACCTTATTCCGACCTGATTAAACCAGACACCCCGATTAATAACATAGCAGGTAAATTAATTTCTTTGTTGGTAAGTTTACCTGAATCTTTTGCATATTATACATTTGACATTACGGTAAAATACATTAAAGTATTTTTAGGGTAAAAAAAAAAACAGAAAATGCTGAAGAATCCAGGATGTCCTGACCATATACCAGTACATCAGTGTAGCCAGTGAAGAAGATCCTCCTAATTCTCTCTGTTTTGGCCTTCAGTGAGTGGAAGCACTTCCCTGACTGCAACAGAGTGATGAGTCTATTGTTCAAATTGTTGTTTAAATGGCTTCACTATTTTCCTGGAACTGGTCTAGCACTGCTTACTGTAGATAAACTGCAATTCTGCATGTGAAAAGGCTGAATGTATTTTGTTTGTGTGGAAAAGACAAGAAGACAACATGATTACATGAAACATACTACTATTTAGCAGCCTTAGTCTGACAAGCCTTTTCAGATGTAGATGGAGCTTGAACTGCTGCATGAACTTTAGGGCAGCTGGAGTCAAGGCCATCTGGTCCACTTATAGAAGTGCTGGTACTCTGTGAACTTCTGTGCTGAGCTTTAAGAAAATTTATGCTGCATTGAAGTACATCAAGAGAGGACTGGACATAATTCAGCCGAGCGTGGGTTAAAGCTAGGACACGGAAACAAAAGGGACGCATAAAATAGCTGTACATTTAAATTAATTAACAGAAGGAAGAGCAGTGGCTCGGAAAAACTTACCCATGTTGTCTTCCGAGCCAGAATGAGCATGTTTGACAAAAGTAAGCTGGAACAACTCCAGTGATAGGGACCGGAAACACCAATTTTTATACAAGGTTGACAGCAAAATTTGATTAGAATGGAAAATAAAAATATAAGTAAAATATAATGGTGTCTAGAAAAGTCCAAGATTTTTAAAGAAAAAAAACAGGGGAGGTGTTTCAGCTGAGGGGTTTTGGTTTAAGTCATCATTTAATGATAAGTGAAAAAAAAATAAAAGGACAATGTATTGGAGGCTTTGTTTCAGAAGTCATTGGGATGTTCATTAGAGCAACTCAATTCTTGTAACCAGCGCTGTTTGCTAAAGACCTTGTATCTGCATTCATACAGTCTGCATAATTCGTCTTCTTTAATTGAAGTCCTGCTCATCTCGTCAGGTCAATGTGGTGTTGGAGTCAGATGTAGTAAATTGTTAGAAGATCATCATTGGATTAATTTTTTCCACACCATCAAGATGGCTCTTGATGGTACAGGTGTAGAACTTCCTTAACACCTGTGCAGTTTAAAGTCCATTTAGCATCTAAGGTAGTAAAGACACTGATAAGCCTTCTTCACCAGGGTGTTAATGTGTGTTGTGAGCACCAAGGTATTGGAAACTCTCTTGATTGGGGACCCGTTGATCTCAAAGGAATGGTAGCTCCTCTCCTGACTGACCCATTAAGTGGGAAATAATTTAGGTTGTATACCACAGAGTATGTTGTATAGAAAGTAAAACAAAGAAGTCTGAGTTGATACCTTTTTATTATTTTTGCCAGATTCTGAAACATGCAGGAGTTGTGATCGTAACATCTGCATAGGAAACATACTGGAAGAGGTTATTTCACAGCAGAAACTAACATCAGGATACTTTGGCTTTTCCAAACCAAAAGGTAATTTAGTACATAGTTTAAACTAATTTATTACAGATGTAGATACAGAATAAACAAATGAAATCTTTGGTATTTTCAAATTTTCATTTCATCCTAAGGAAAATGCAGTCATGGAGGAATTGTTGATGTATCAAGTTGGGGTCATGGTGGCATAAACAAGGATGATTTAGACTCCAGTCATGGTTATCTGCATAGAATTGCAGCATCAGTAGCCACTGCTGCTTCCAAAGAACTGCTGCAAGACATCCGAGCAGCAGTTGGAGATTCAAAATTTCTTAGGTATAGTAGAAATAGCATAAAACAGGATTTAAGCAATGGTCTAAATAAAATGCATACTTAACATGCATATTTAACATGTACATGTTTTACATGCTTGCTTAATTAGTGTGCCATGTCCATTTGTCTCTTTGTGTAATCTTCTGGCTTCACCTTTGGAACCTGTTATTCAAAGTAACACTTTATTCCTCAACAGTAGTGTTTATTACTTATTTTAAAGTCATATTTGCAGTTATTTACTTTGCCTCTTCTTTAGTAGAAAACACAGGTTTATCTGCTCAGTAGTAGAGTTATGTGCATCACTCCTCTTGTTTTTATCCTCCAGACTTATGGGACTTGGTCAGACTTCAGTGCTTTGTTTTGTTATTGACACCACTGGCAGCATGTTTGATGACATTGCCGAAGTCAAAAGAGTTACTTCATCCATTACTGACAGTAAAACAGACACAGCATCTCAACCTTCAGAATACATCCTTGTGCCATTTAATGACCCTGGTGAGTTTAATTCTTACTTCCTGCTTATTCATAGCATATGCTTACAAAAGCAAATGTTATATTGTTACAATATTCCATATACAATATAGAAGGGCACCCACTCATCACAGCTAATTTAATGGTCCAGCAAAGAATGTCATAGGGATTGGCAGAGGCACAAGCATTTTAAAAGATGGAATTACGGACTGGGGTTGGGGTCCTCTGCTACGAGGTCCAGTTGGACTGAAAGTGCAACTGACTTGAGGTTCTTTGAGCCTGGCTAAAGGGACAGGATGAAATGAAACCAGGCAAGAAACAGGGACAACCTGCCATGGATTCAGCTGGATATACTGTAGGTGAGGTTCTTGTGGTCTGTGATAATAAGGAACGGCTGCTTGGCCCCCTGCTTGTCCCCCTCCAGCCAATGCCTGTACTCATTCAAGGCCAATTTGATGACCAGGAGCTTACAGGGCTGCATGGGAGAAGGGGAGTAAGCATGACTTAATGACTGTGAAAGTTGATGGCTCTGGAAGGCTGGATTGGGGGCTTTTCCCAGTACACTGCCCATACTTGGACACAGCATGGGTCTGCAACCAGGCCTGAATCTGCTCCAACCATTCTGAGATTCCTTGTAGTAAAAGGGGTTGCCAGGGCCTGGCAATGTTTGCCCAGAGCTGTGTCTTGGCCAGCCACAACCTGTCCTATCTGCTCCAGACTTTCTGGCTCACGGTCTGGTGCAGACATATTGTAACAGTGTTGGGCTTGGTACAGAGTGGAAAGAGTACCAAACTAGGCCCCTTATGCAATCAATTAACAGGTGGAAAGCAATTGGAAAGGAAGCTGGATGAATAATACGGAGTGGACAAGGAAGAACGCAACCAGCAAAGAAGTGACCTAAATAATAGGGAGAGCGGGACATAAACCATGCACCATGCTCAGAAACCTATTGTGCATAGGTGTAAGACTTTAATATAGTATATTATTGGATGGAAACATGTAAGACTCTTTTTTCTGCTTTTGTGAAATTAACAAAAAATGAGGATTGTCATGTTTCTAAAGAACCGAAAACAGTCCTTTGTCAGGAAGACTTGGTTCCATCCATAAATTTTACACTATATGTTTGAAAGTATGTGAAAACCTGGCCTTCACACCCATATCTGGATTTTCCAGTTGTTAGAATGTCTTTGATTGCTGAAGAAACTGGAACACTGACAGCACCCCAGGTCTTCTCACCCAATATCAGTGCTTGACCTTTAAAGCTTTTATGGTTGAATGATCACAAATACTCAGAGCCATGCTCCCTATGTCTTTCAAAAAGAATTGAGGCTTATAGGTGTCTATACTGACACATATATTGAAATAACATATTAGAATGAGTATGTGCTGTAATTTGCAGCCAGAACTATTGTTCGAGCTCCTTTTAAAATAAAAATGATCAACACCTAAACAGTCAGCACTGTAATGTATGCAAGAGATATCACCTAAAATAAATTTTCAGAGAAAATAAAGAAAACATTAAGCTTAAGCATAGCATGGTGTTCAACCTTGCTTTATTGATGTAATTTCTAATTAAATCAGAAACTAATTTTATTTTTTAAGTTAAAATTCAGGTCTCAAACCACATTTTCTGTATTGAAGATAAGTGGCTTTATTGTCATTTCATCCATATACAGTTGGTAAGGTTCACAGTGCTACATAAAACAACATAGAACTAAAAAAATACACAGGCCTACATAGGACTATGTGAAGTGCACATGTGCAAACGTGAAAATAGTGCAAAACTGACAAAAACTGAAAAACGTTAGATACTAGATTTTTGTATAAGCATGGCTGAAATGATGAAATAATGAAAAAGAATAATTGTTCAAACAAACAAACCTTAAATACATTTCCTCTATTCTTAAACATTTCAGATTTTGGCCCACTTAAAAGAACAACTGATCCTAATGTGTTTAAACAGCAACTAAGTGTACTTACAGCATCGGGTGGAGGAGATGCCCCTGAAATGTGTCTCTCAGGACTCATGAAATGATATAGTAATATAGTGTTCTGTTGTTGGGTGTTCTTTATATGTCACACTCATGAAATAAGCTTTTTAATGTCATTAATAGTTCCTTGTTTTTGTTACATATTTGTCAAAATGATTTCAAAAACATATTAAGAAAGACATGACTTCTAAAGGTTTACTTACTAAGTTTCTTAATAAAGTTGACTTCAAAAAAGTTAAATTTAATGCAGCTATGTTCTACAGCAGCTATGCAGCTATGTTCTATCATTAGAACATTCCAGGTTCAGGCCGGGAACAAGGAACAAGGAAGCAAGCAAAAAAACAGTCAATAGGCTCTTTATTCTTTATCTTATACTTTCATTTTTCAGCTGTTTTATTTTAGAAATACCCAAGCGCTCATGTACACTCACAAACAGCTCTGCACTAATTGGCTCTCTCTCAAGGGGCTCATCTCTTTCTTATTCATCCTTGACACAAGACAAAGAATTTTACCTGCAGGTGTGCAATTCTTATCACTCACCTTCTCCGGCCTCCACTTACAAACCAGCGCTCGAGCATGCCCCTGTTTACACAATCAGTAATCACAGTTTGGTCAGTCACTCACTCAGGCAGCCTGTTAATCACTCACTCAGTTTGTGTGCCAGTAAGTCAGTCATTCAGTGAATCACTCATTCAGTTACTGAGTTAGTGTGTGTTACAACCATGTCTGCTAATCCTCCTACTACTCGCCAGAGGGAGCAGTCGCCTGAATTTTGCAATGGTACACTTCTGTTTTTTACTTTCAGGTTAGTGTATTTAAGTACTGCAACTAAACGCGCACATCTTCACGAAGTATCGTCAGACTTTCTGTGTTACCAAGCCTTGTTATTTTCTCTATTGTTTACTCTGTGTATTACTTTTGTATGTTACTTTCAGTTTATGGTTTTTGCCTTGCCCTTTGTATTTGTTTGCTCCACTAACTGTCTATACTGGTTTCTGATTATCTTTGCCTGTTTTTCTGACCCTGCCTCTACCTGAGAATTTTGGATTATTCTGCCTTGGTTTTCATTAAACTGTTTTACTCCGCACATGGATCCTGCAGCTCAATCCTTACAGTCGGACAGATAGTCAGTCAGTCAAGCACTTAATCTATTAGTCAAAATCCCTGTTCTAAGTTGTCCCCCTGTATAATACCTGTTTTATTTCAGTCTTAATTAAGTACAAGCACCTTTTTTGTTCCAGCTTGCCCTTGCTGAATCTCCACTGCGTACTGAGATTTTTGTTTTCACTGATGCTGATGCAAAAGATAAATATTTGAAAAGTACTGTGCAAGCACTGATTGAGATAACAAAGTCTAAAGTGAGTGCGTGCAAATGTTCATATACACACAAGCCAATTACTGATACTTTTATTTAGATGTATGGTCATTATTTATCATTTACTCATATAAATAAAGACTAGATAATGTGGGCAAAACACTAATAAAATCTTCTTTCTTTTCCAATTTGAAGGTAACCTTCATGCTAACTAATGCCATTAGTTCTCGTCGCAGAAGAAGTGCTGTGTCCAGAGACGGCCAACAACAAGTCTCCACTCGGGTTTTAAATTCATTTAACCAGGTCTACCAGGACCTGGCTCAGGCCTCTGGTGGCCAGGCTATTGAAGTCACCAAAAGAAACCTGACCCAAGCAACTAACATTATTGCAGTTTCCTCCAGATCTACACTGGTAAATAAAGAAATAATACAAAACAAGCATGGCATAATCAGCTATATTGTATGTAGTGGAATTCTAAGCATCACTTGGATCCCAATTAGACTAGCATCCTATTTAGGGTGTATTCAGGTCTCACTAAGCTCTAAATCCACTGAAACTTTAAATATGGTAATGGATGTTACCGAAGATGACTAAAGAAATGAAAGTTACCATCCCTGTAGTGTTTTGCTAATGTTTTTTGTATTCAGTTATTGTAGACTGAACTTTCCTTAAAGGAGAAGTTCACATCCAGAACAAAAAATTACAAATAATTTACTCACCCTCTAGCTCTGGGATGTGTGTCTGTGATGCTACGTACTACGTAATCACGTCGGAAGGTCACATGTGACATAGGTGGAACAACAGACCCAGTGTTTACTAGTGTGGAGAAGGAGGACCACTCTGAAGTTGTTGCATGTGAAATGACACAAAGTTATATGTCTTTGTGTCAGTTTTTTGTTTAAAATTGTCTGTTTGTTTGTGTACCCTGGATGTGGAAATCGTTTTAAGCCTAAAAGATTACGTCCACTTGGAAATAATGTGACTGCTCTCAAATATTCTTTAAAAAATCCTGAGCAATTAAAGCTGTGGTTGCTCGTTCTGCACCTGGATATCAACAGACCCATACATTCTTGTTGGTCTGTAGGTCACTGGGTCTGTAGTTCTGGGTCTGTAGTTCCCGACACTGGGTTTGTAGTTCCAACCTATGTCACGCTTGACCTTTCGACATGACTGATGTCACAGCCATCATGTCACAGCCATCCATGCAATATTCTGCTGTGATGTCAGCAAAAGCAGCATTTATTCCAGCAAGCAGAGACATTTAGTCCTGATGTCAGTGATCATAGTCTTTCCCCCACCATTCAGAAAAGAACTGAAGAATGTTGAATAGGGTAGAAGGTACTCTATCTGTATCCTTAATGTCAAAACATTCGTTAATGACATTTGTGCAGTGAAATATTTGATAAGGCATGTCTTCCCAGGCTTCTGTAATTGTAAGAGATAAGATCTCTCTAGAAGGTGTACAATATTATGGAGATGCTGTGTGTTGTATGGGTCAATATTGGGAATACATTCTTCAGACCATTCTCAGATATTGTAGCACATTGATCAATTGCCCCTGCATTAGCCTTGTACATAACTTGCATGTTATGTATAAGGCTGGACAAAACTATAGAATAGAAATTCCACAACTTGTGATTGGTCTCTGATTAAATATTTAACTATATAATGTTAACACTAAAGTTCAGCATGTATGCCTTAACTGTCTCAGCATATAGTAGTCATATGAGTATCATGTAATGAGAAATTTTTCTGCTTCTTCAGGTCACTTTACTCCAGGCTGTAAGAAATACAGCAAAAGCTGAAAACGTCTCAGCATTTGTGGATACTTCTGTGCAAAACCTGACAATTTACATCACAGGCAACTCTCCAGATTACACCATCACTAGTCCCTCAGGTGTGTGGAATGTTATATTAACTAATAATCACATTCTGAGATACCACAACACTCAGAAACAAATTCAAGGTCAATATTGTGATATTATCTAACCCAGGAGTCTCACAGAACAACACAGAACTAAATGGCATGTTGGGGCTTATTCAGAAAGTTGGTAACTTCCATACAGTGCAACCAAATATCTCAGACCAGACTGGACTGTGGCTCTTCAGTATAAACTCAACAAACCCATACACCATCAAAGTTGTTGGTAAAATGAGTTCTCTTTGCAGCTCTCTCCTGCTTAGCTTTGTATTAATAAAAGATGAAAATACAAATGTTAAAATGAGAAAATATAAATGTCAGAAAATATTAATGTTTCTGAAACTGATCAGTTTGACTTATTGTTTCGATCAAGGTCAAAGTGAGGTTGACTTCCTCTTTGACTTTGTAGAACTTTCCCAAGGGCTTCATCCAAGCTATGCTGTTTTAAACAGCCGGCCTGCTGCAGGTAAGTAACTCTCTGTAATCATAATAATAACATGACTGTGGTCAAATTCTTGACACATGTTTCTGCTCATTTTTATTTATCATTCAGATAGCAATGTCAGCCTGTTGGTGACCATGGTTGGTGGGGACAGTGAGAGGCCAACAGAGGTGTCTCTTGTCGAAGCCTCAAGTTCAAACTCTTTACATGGGTTACTAGAAAAAGTAGCTAGTGGGCAGTACTTGGTGACCTTCAACAGCAGGAGAGTTCACTGTTCGTGTGGTTGGACAGATCAGCTCCTCTAGAGCTTCAGCTAACATTTTTCAGAGACAGTCACCAACTCAGGTCAAAGCATCAACTGTGACCATTACTGTAAGTTTAATTAAAAATATTCTTAAAATAATAAGAAGAAGGACAAGAATAAGAAAAGACCAACACATTAATTTCCATCCAGCCAAAAATCAAATTAAGGTTAAAGAAATTAATTACAGGCTTTTGCATGTTCTCATTTTAAGGAGGACAGGTGTATTTTTTTTTTATTCTCACCCTAAATTCTAAAACTTTTAAAAGTTTTTTTTTTTAATTCTCAAGTAGAGTATACTGGATTCCTTTAGGTTTACATTATTTCCTGCTCATGAAAACTGCTCAACGTTTGCAAAGACTTATTGTCATTGAAAGTTTTTAGGATTTTGATTTCTTTCTATTTTTACTTTCCACTTACCCTCAGACTCAACCAGTTGGAACAATGGAACCAGGAAAACAATTCACTCTTCCTTTCACAGTGGCAACCAAAGGTTCAGGAGGAAGCTTTAAAATCAGTGTCAGCAATAATCGCAATTTTAAGACTCTTTTCAACACATTCATAGCTCTGGAGAGTGGGGGCAGTGCAAATGATACAGTAACTCTGACTGCTCCGGAAAATACTTCATCTGGAACTGATGCCACTGTGACAATCCAGGCTGAAACACCTGGATGGAATTGAATTGAATCCAATTATGCTGTGCTACGTATTGCTGTCATTGCTCCGGTAAACAATTCACATTACTTTAAATGTTCCAGGATACTGTCAACTGAATTATGAATGCTTAAATTTAATTGTTGAAAAGAACGATTGTGAGCTTTCAAAGCTGAGAAGTCATTGTATCATAGTATTAAATAACAATGCCACTGCTACTCTGATATTAATTTTGTATTTCTGTGGCAATCTGTGAAAACCTGTCAAAAAAATCTGGTTTGGAGAAATTGGGTTCTCTTTTGAGGGAACTCGATACTGCGTCATGGCTGATGCTATGGGAGCGCTTCTATGTGTAAGTTGTGTCTGAATCTCTGTGTGAAATCACACTGATTTATCAGCTCAGGTAGGTCATGTGACGAAGTGGAGCGTGCCAGCAAGACCATGAAAGGGCATCTACATCACATTACTCCAGCTCAAATTTAAATTCTAATTCAAAATTCTAATTTTATTTAGCACATACAAAATCATGCACAGTACGTAAAGTAGTGAAATGCTTACAACTGACCTTGTTACAAGAGAAGAAGAATAGAATAATTTAAAGTGTATAGACATACAAATTATAGGGATATAAATAAAATAAAGATATAGAATATGAAAATGTAATATTTATATCTCATAAATCTAATAATTATATCTCATATTAGATATGCATATATAAATGATATATAAGAAAAATATGATATATACATAAATGTAAGATAAATATATAGATAGCAGAAACGTTTCCCCAACTGCAACAAAGAAAGAGTCCATTGTTGGGATGGCTGAGGTCCTTCATTATCTTCCTGGCTTTGGTCCAGCAACGCTTGCTGTATATAGACTCCAGGTCAGGGAGCTCGGTGCAGATGATATGCTCAGCTGATCGCACCTTCTGGAGAGCTTGCCTGTCCTGCTTGGTGCTGTTTCCAAACCAGGCTGTGATGCTTCCCATCAGGATGCTCTCAATGGTGCAGTTGTAGAATGTTTTTAGCACCTTTGAGGGCAGTTTAAAGTCTGTTAGCTATCTGAGATTGTAAAGACACTGCCGGGCTTTCTTCACCAGTGTGTTGAAGTGACAGGACCATGACAGGTCCTGCGTGATGTAAATACCTAGGTACCGGAAACTGTCCACTCTTTCCACTGGGGTCCCATTGATAGTGAGGGGTTGGTAATTCCTCTCCTGCTTTGTACTGAAGTCCACTATCAGCTCCTTAGTCTTGCTGATGTTCAGGAGGAACAGTCAGGAGGTCCTGGCACTATGTCTCCAGGTTTTTAATCTCATCTACGTAGGCCGTCTCATCATTGTTGGAGATCAGATCCACCACCACAGTATCGTCTGCAAACTTAATGATGTTGGTGGAGCTGGAAGTGGCCACACAGTCGTAGGTGTACAGTGAGTACAGCAGGGGCTCAGAACACAACCCAGGGGGCTCCAGTGCTTAGGGTGAGTGAGTCTGGTTCCTCTCAAGGTTTCTTCCTCATACCATCTAAGGGAGTTTTTCCTTGCCACAGTCGCCTCAGTCACCTCAGGCTTGCTCATTTGGGATAACATCTAGGACTGTTTGTCTGTTTATATGTTTGTTGTTTTCTTATGTTGTTTCTTATGTAAAGCTGCTTTGAGACAATGTTTTTTGTAAAAAGCGCTATACAAATAAAATTGAATTGAATTGAATTGAGGGTGAGACATGGTTGCCCATCTGTACTGCCTGTGGCCTGTCTGTCAGGAAGTTGGAGATCCATCGAAACAGGGATGGGCTGAGGCCCATGATCTCCAACTTAGTGGTGACTATGTTGGGAATTATGGTATTAAATGCTGAACTGTAGTCTGCAATCAGCATTTTAACATAATTCCCCTTTCTGCTGTACAGGTGGCTCAGGGGTTTGTGATGGAGGTGTGCAACGGTGTCCTAGGGAGTCAGGTAGGGAAGAAGTGATGAAGTCTCTGATTAGTCTTTTGAAGCACTTCATTAGGACTGAGGTCAGGGCTATTGGGTGGTAGTTGTTTGGGACAGGTGGGCTGGGGTTTCTTGGGGACAGGAACAATGGTGGACTGTTTGAAGCATGTAGGGATTATAGACTGTTCCAGGGAGAGTTTGAATATTTCAGTGATATTTCAAGCTGGTCAACACAGGCCTTCAGGGCCCGACCCATGATGCCACCTGGTCCTGCTGCCTTCCTAGTATTCACTTTTCTGAATGCTTTTCTCACGTTGTGCTCCGAGATGATGAGCGCATTTTCCTCTCCGGTGTTCTCTGCATGCATGCTGCCTATCGTACTGTTAGCTTTGCTAAGGCTGTTAGCGCTGTGAGCTGCAGCCTTGAAGCGAGCAAAAAAGGTGTTTAGCTCGCCTGCCATAGAAGTGTCCGCATTCACTGTTCTGGAAGATGGTGTTCTGTAGTCTGTTATTGTTCTTAGTTCCTGCCACAGACACCTAGAGCCACTTTGATG
The DNA here is from genome assembly GCF_019097595.1 of Hemibagrus wyckioides. NCBI lineage: Eukaryota > Metazoa > Chordata > Actinopteri > Siluriformes > Bagridae > Hemibagrus > Hemibagrus wyckioides. The sequence goes on from NC_080712.1 coordinate 7,382,627, forward strand.
AAATTGTGACTCTAGTTTCGTTCCGTAGTGCCGCTTCACCTCCTTCACCACTTTGCACATGGATGCAGCCTTATACTTGTCCATGTTTCTACTGGCAAGCCCCATGTGGAGCGGGGAGTGGCATCTTAAGGCATCATGGACAGTTTTATCCACACACAGCTTCTGATTAGGAAACATTCTGATGATAGTTTTGTGAACTGTGTCACCCGCTAGTTTCCTAAATCCCACAATCACTTCTGTAAACTCGTTGACATCATCAGAGCTGCGCCTAACATGTCTGCATCATCTAGGGCATCTTGTAGAGTGGCCACTAATTGGTCTGTCCAGTGCGTGACCTCCCGCTGAACTGGGTCTTCCTGCTTTAGCCTTTGTTTATATCTAGGCATGAGGAAGATGGCAGAATGATCCGATTTCCCAAACGATGAACATGACTGAGCTTTGTAGCAGTCCTTGAACTGTGTGTAGCAGTGGTCCATTGTTCTTCCTCCCCTGGTGGGGCAGGTGATGTGTTGAAAGTTTGTCGCTGCACGTTTGAGGCACTGTTGAAGTCCCCTGCTATAATGAGTGCAGTGTCATGGTGTTGTGTCTGGTGACGAGTGAGAGCTTCATGCAGCTCCCATAAAGCAGTGTCCATGTCCACCTGAGGTGAAATATAAACAGTGCTGACTATGACCGAACTAAATTCCTGAGGCACATAGAAAGGGCAACATTTGATGGTTAGAAGTTCCAGGTTGAGTGAGCAGGAGCGTAAAAGAGGTGAAATGCTCTCTCTGTTGCACCAGTTGTTGTCTTCCATTAGACACACTCCACTTCCTCTTGTATTTCCCGACTCCATTGTTCTGTCCATGTGGTGAACCAAGAAGAACTCAGCCGGCTGGATGGTGTGGTCCGGTACCACTGGGTTCAGCCATGTCTTGGTGAAGCAGAGATGGTTGCAGTCCCGAATGTCTCTCTGGAACTGGGCCCTGAGGTCATCGAGCTTGTTTTCTAGAGACTGGACATTGGCTAACAGGATGCTAGGCAAGGGAGTCCGGTGTGCACGTGCTCTTAGCCTGTTCCTGATGCCGGCTCGTTTTTCCCCCTCGGTCGCCGCTTTGGGTCGCGTCCTTTGTTCCTCAGAATCTCGCTCAGCCAGCATGAGTCCGGGTTTAAAAACAGCGGTAGGTGAGTAGATTGTAAACCAATAGAAATAAGAATGTCTCCGTCATAGTAATAATGTCCATTGTGTAGGTAGATATGTTTCAAAGTGGTCCGAAGTGCAAAAAATAAACAAAAACAAACAAAGCGTGGTCAGAGCAGTCATGACGGCAGCCAACCTCACCGGTGCCATCTTGGGTAATGATTGGGTAGCTTCTTTGTCTTCATAAAGCACTCTGTCTATGCTTGTGTCAGTTGTTTGTCCTGTCTGTCTAGACTAGGGAAAAAGAAAATACATCTAAAATTAGGAAAGATGGAAAGTTAAAAAAGTGTGTGCATCTGTGCCCCACTACATTACAAGCTCTTGCTTGGCTGTTTTCTTGGCCTCATGGCTCAAGTCCGACTTAGATTATGCCTTGCAGGTTAAGCTAGTGCAGGCAGAACAAGAGATGGGTGATCCCCATGATCCCCTTTCTCTTGCCATCTTTTCCGACTCGGATTTCCCTGCTTCGACTCTGGGAGCTTGCATTGTGATTTCTCCCACCCCTAACGAGGAATTATTATTGTTCTTCATCAGACTCTGAGGAACTGAGGAAGTGTGGACAATGATGAATTGCTTTTTGAGAGAAAGGAATCAGTGGCGTTCCTGACGTTGAGTTCTGTGGGAAAAGGCTACAGTTTGCCTCCTGTTCTCCTTCTTTCAGGGTGTGCTGTCCACTGTTGGCACAGACCAAATCTCATTCCTCTAGGAGGAACTTCTCTCATGTAGAGTGCATTTCCCTCCCAGGTGGAGCCTCTGGTTTTATATCTGGAATTTCTCAATTTTAGACCCATGTGCTCCGAACTGTATACAGAAACATGCAAGTCTGAGATGTTAACATTCAGGGTCATTGTGTCACAGATCAGGTCTGAGGTCTGATTATTTGTGATGATAATCCTGAAGGGTGCCTATCTTCACATAGGCATCTTACCAGAGCACGGGAGACTCCCCTGGTTCACTTTTGGGGCAAAGCGTACCAGTGCCAGGTTCTCCCTTTAGGCCTATTATTATTGCTCACCCTCACAAAGTGCATGGAGGCTGCTCTGGCATCATTGCATCCTGGGGCATCCATGTACTCAATTATCCAGATGACAGGCTTATCTTGGCTTGGTCAAAAGAAGTGGCAGCCAGGCAATGAGATGCCATGCTTGCCCACATGAGGGCTATAAGAAGATTGCCAAGACCCTGAAACTGAGAGGTGGGCAAGACCATACAGCGGTTCCACTCAGAACAGGCCTCGCCATGGTTGACCAAAGAAGTTGAGTGCACATGCTCAGCATCATATTCAGAGGTTGTCTTTAGGAAATAGATGTATAAGTGCTGCCAGCATTGCTGCAGAGGTTGAAGGGGTGGGGGGTCAGTGCTCAGACCATATGTCACACACTGTATCAAATTGGTCTGCATGGCTGTCATCGCAGAAGGAAGCCTCTACTAAAGATTGATTGATGGATTAATGGATTACTGGAACCATGTCCTGTGGTCCGATGAGACCAAGATAAACTCATTTGGTTCAGATGGTGTCAAGCGTGTGTGGCGGCAACCAGGTGAGGAGTACAAAGACAAGTGTGTCTTGCCTACAGTCAAGCATGGTGGTGGGAGTGTCATGGTCTAGGCCCGTATGAGTGCTGCCAGCGCTGGGGAGCTACAGTTCATTGAGGGAACCATGAATGCCAACATGTACTGTGACATATTGAAGCAGAGCATGATCCCCTCCCTTCAGAGACTGGGCGGCAGGGCAGTATTCCAACATGATAATGACCCCAAACACACCTCCAAGATGACCACTTCCTTGCTAAAGAAGCTGAGGGTAAAGATCTCCAGACCTAAACCCTATTGAGCATCTGTGTGGCATCCTCAAATGCAAGGTGGGGGAGCGCAAGGTCTCTAACATCCACCAGCTCTGTAATGTCATCATGGAGGAGTGAAAGAGGACTCCAGTGGCAACCTGTGAAGCTCTGGTGAACTCCATGCACAAGAGGGTTAAGGCAGTGCTGGAAAATAATGGTGGCCACACAAAATATTGACACTTTGGGTCAATATTTGGACATTTGGACAATTTGGACATTTCCACTTAGGGGTGTACTCACTTTTGTTGCCAATGGTTTAGACAGGCTGCACAATCACTACTTTACATTGTAGCAGAGTGTCATTTCTTCAGTGTTGTCACATGAAAAGATATAATAAAAATATTTACAAAAATGTGAGGGGTGTACTCACTTTTGTGAGATACTGCATATATATATATATATATATATATATATATATATATATATATATATATATATATATATATATATATATATATATATGTGTGTGTGTGTGTGAGGCAGTTAATGTAAATGCTAACTGCTCAGGCAACTGCAGCCTTTCATCGTGGTACCTCACTGCCAACTTGACTGATGGAAATGGATCAGGCATTCAGAGTGTGAGAATCCTCCAGGGAAATGGCAACATCACCACCACCACTGTGTTCAATGACACAGGCGTAAATGTCACTATGGTCATATACAATGCCTCCTGCTGTTCCCAGGACCTGGAACTGGTTGTTGTGGATTAAATGGGAAATGTTGCCACATGTTTTAAATCTGTAAGAGCACCAGGCAGCAGCACTGCACCCCCTTTAACAGCAACTGGCACCACCGACAGCAACAGCACTACTATCACTGCAAATACAACTACAACATCCACAGCTCATCCCACCAGTCAAACCAGCACAAACAGTGTAAAATGCATGCTGTTTCTGCCAGTCTTCCTTTGGCTAAATGTAGGAGTTTCTATTTACCATGTTATGCACCCTTAGGAAAACAATGGTCTGAATTCAAATCAGATTGACATATTTAGGCCCACATAAGGTATTCCTATTACATAGTGCTTTTACTTACTCTGAGTAAAAAATAAAATACACTGTAATAATGAAATTTCTTTATCTCTGTAATTGGAAGTATGAAACAGGAAGGAAATCTTACATAATATTGTACACTCTGCCTGTTTAGTCTGAGTCGAAATACTGAGGGCTTTACTCATATATGTTAAGGATGTTATTCATGAAAGTCATGAAATGGTATTTAATTAAATGCACAAATAACATTTATGCTAAGCTTGTTAAAGTGTTACTGTTAATCGTTAATGTTAAAGAAACTGTTAAAAGAATACGTTAATCTTTAGAACCAAAACCAAAATCTGAATTTGCAGATTTTGACATTGTTGCATATTTTTTCCCTTTCAATTTGCAATAACAAATAAAATGTTTGTTAACATTGATATGTAATTTTAGTTATACCTCATAAATGTTGAATTTTTGGTGGAAATTGACTTGTTGAGCAAGCCTAGGGTGACTGTGGCCAGGAATAACTCCCTTAGATGGTAAGAGGATGAAACCTTGAGAGGAGGATCAAAAGGAAACCCATCGTCATTTTGGTGATGAAAATGAGTGAAAATTACCATAAAAACCAGAGAGTGTGATTATTAATAATGTCCTTTCTACAATCATATACAGTCAGTTGGAGTTGTGTAACCAGGAGCTTCTGAGCAGCTCATAAATTAGCTCAACAACTGCGTTTATTATAGATTCAACACCAACTCCTCCATGCTACGCCTTCAGATGCTCAATGATGGAGATACAGCATATGTGTGTTGATTAGGAAGTTGTTGTTCTCAAAGTCCACATGGGGTTGGCAGCTGCTCTTTGAATGTCCAAAATCTTCATAAAGTAGAGTATAACTGGGGCTGGTACATCTCTGGATGCCTCAGGATCCTTGCAGGGTTGGACTCTTCTGACTCAAGGTCCGAAATTTTCATGAAGTGGAACACAACTGGAAACTGGGCACATCTCTAGATGCCTCGGGCTGGGTAGAAAAAGAGAAGCAAGTGGAGAGGAATTAGCTGTTCATGATATTAGCAAGCACTGTATGATAATGTGCATTTGATCAGATGTACTGGAACACAAGGTTATGGGATTATTATGTCTATGCCTGGCTAAAGAGATTTACGTAGATTTTTAATCTACATTTAAACTGCAAGAGTGTGTCTGAGCCCCGAACACTGTCAAAATTGTGTATGTGAAAAGCTCAAGACATTTTCGTAAAAATTACCATATATTCTTTACTAATTCCAAAAATGAAGCTAGCTAGATAGTACATAGTTTCAATAATATCAAGGTAGCTTGCTAGATATCTAGCTAGTTAGCATATTAGCTAAGATGATATATAAGTTTATATGTGTGTGTGTGTGTGTGTGTATGTGTGTGTGTGTGTGTGTGTGTGTAACATAAGATTGAATAGGAGTCTGAAATTAAAAATACATTTATAATTGTATTATTATTCACCCCTAATTACTGTGAAACCCCTAAATGTGTTCTTTTAGAATAGACATAGAAAGTGCGCAATTAAGAACACAGCAGTATTTTACGTGTTAACGCATGTACAACAAACAAATACACAAATATATGGAACATGTGGGTGAATGATGAATTAAAGGTGTAATGGGTGTAATGAAATAAAGGTGTTTTTGGGCAAAATAAGTTCTGAAGTTTAGATATTAAATATTAAAATATTAGTTTCAGTATTAAAACTTGTGACCCATAGGCTGTATGTAGGCCACAGAAAGGTGGGGCTGTTTTTAGGGGGAAAGCTTAGTGAACGTCAAAACAATCCATAGAAAAAATCGACTCCAGCAAGCCTAGGTAGCGTGGCTAGAGGGTATAAATACTGGGAGATTTGTAAAGGGGGGGTGCTTGACTGCATCGATTCATGAATCTGTGTATTTGAGTGCCAGTTTTGGTGATTTTTTTTCTAAATAAAACCGGTTGCTTTTTCTCATCCAAGCCTGGAGGACTTCTTTATTTCTTTGTTTCTCCTGCAATTTTTCATCTGAACTATAAGACTATTTGATAATATTGGAAAATTGAAGAAGGTTCTAGGACCACCCTGAAGTGTCCACCCGGAGAGGGGCTCTGGGTTCCGACACAATGAATACATTAACAGTGGTTCAATAGGTTACAGACTTAGGATACTATTAGCCTAAAATTGTTTTTTTTTTTTTTTTTTTTTTAAACCTTTAACAATATATAAACAGGGAAAGATAAGAGTGCTTCAGGAAAAGGTAGGTCTTTAGATGTCGTTTGAAGAGATTCAGTGACTCAGCTGTACGGACATCTAGGGGAAGTTCATTCCACCACCTCAGTGCCAGAACAGAGAAGAGTCTAGATGAATACCTACCTTTTACCCTGAGAGATGGTGGGACCAGTCGGGCAGTGCTAGTGGATCGGAGGGAGCGAGGTGCAGTGTGAGGAGTAATAAGATCTTTGAGGTAAGGTGAATGGTGATGTAAGGTAATGGTGCTGGTCCATTCTTGGCTTTGTATGCAAGCATCAGTGCTTTGAATCTGATGCGTGCAGCTACCGGAAGCCAGTGGAGGGAACGCAGCAGTGGGGGGGGGGGGACTTAGGCAGGTTGAAAACAAGCCATGCAGCTGCATTTTGGATCATTTGCAGTGGACAAATTGTATTCAGAAGAAGACCTGCCAGTAAAGAGTTGTAGTAGTCCAGTCTCGAAATAACCAGAGACTGAACAAGCACCTGAGTAGCCTGTGTGTATAGGAATGGTCGAATCCTTCTAATGTTATACAGAAGAAACCGTCATGAGCGTGTCACATTATCAACATGGGAGGAAAAGGACAGTTGATTGACTATGTTTACCCCAAGTTTGCGAGCAGTGGCTGAAGGGGAGATCATCAAGTTGTCCAGAGATAATGCAAGAACCTGGGCCAGGGTTGAATAACCTGGGATGACCAGCAGTTCAGTTTTGCTGGGATTAAGTTTCAGCTGATGAGCTGTCATCCAAGATGAAATGTCCGCCAGACATGCTGAGATCCGAGCAGAAGCCATGGTATCTGAGGGAGGAAAGGAGAAGATAAGTTGTGTGTCATCGGCATAGCAGTGGTATGAAAAGCCATCTGAGGATATAACTTTGCCAAGAGAGTGGGTGTAGAGGGAGAAAAGGAGAGGGCCAAGTACTGACCCTTGTGGCACACCAGTAAAGAGTCTGCGTGGAGCAGATGTCAATCCCTTCCATGTTATCTGATATGAGCGACCATCCAGGAAGGAAGCACACCATTCCCATGCTGTTACACAAATTCCAAGACTCCTGAGGATGGACAATAGAGTCTTGTGGTTAATTGTGTCAAATGCTGCAGAAAGGTGGAGGAGGATAAGGACTGATGATACCTTGGCTGATCTAGCAGCATGTAGTTTCTCAGTGACCGCCAAAAGGGCAGTCTATGTGGAATGTGCTGCTTTGAAGCCAGACTGGTTGGGATCATGGAGGTTATTCTGCAAGAGAAAGTCAGACAGCTGATTATAAACAATTCATTCGAGAATTTTTGAAAGAAGAGAAGTAATACCGGTCTATAATTATTGATCTCAGAGGGATCCAAAGCAGGTTTCTTCAGTATAGGGATAACCCTTGCTTTCTTAAAGGCAGTGGTACCTGTCCAGCTGTTATGGATCCATTGATGACTGTGGTGATGAAGGGCAGGTCAAGTGAGATGGTCTGGAGCATAGTGGAAGGGATTGGATCCAGCGGGCAGATGGTAGGATTGTAGGAGTGGATGATTTGCAAAAACTTTTCTGCTGCTATGGTTGAGAGGTGCTTCAGTGAAGGAGTAGCTGAGTCCTGGCTGTGTAATGTAGATGAAGTTGGGGCAGACATGAAGGTCTGGCAGATCTTCTCAATCTTCTCTGTGTAAAAAGTGGCAAAATCTTCAGCGGTCAGGGAGGATGGAGGAGGTGGAGTCAAAGGGTTGAGTAGTGCAAAGATGATGTTTTCGGGGAGCTTTCGGGGATCTTGTGCAGAACCTTCAAGCTTTTGAAGTCTTGGCCAAAGAGGATCTGGACAGAAGCGTACAATAAGAGAGTGTATCCTGGTCATCTAGCCAGCACAATTTGGCCCTTGTCAAACTTGCTCAAATATGCTTGCCCATATTTCCTGCTTCTAACACATCAACGTTGAGGACAAAATGTTCACTTGCTGTCTAATATATCCCACCCACCAACAGGTGCCTTGATGAGGAGACAATCAGTGTTATTCACTTCACCTGTAAAATCCTACACACTTTGCAAGTATGACACTATTGTATAATAGAATAGCAGTATTGCTAATAACTAAGATGAAGATATATTGAGTATTTTAAAATAAATTTGAAATTAAACTGCTTCAATGGGACACTAATTGTTCACCAAATAATTAAATCTGTGCAGGGTACAATGAAATCTCAAGACTATCAAGGCATTCTGGAGTGAAATGTGCTGAAATGTGCAGTGTCAGAAAGCTTGGTCTCAGTCACAGGTCATGTATCCTCCAAAAGGACAATGACCCAAAACACACAGATAAAAACACCCAAGAATGGCTAAGAACAAAACTTTGGACTATTCTGAAGTGGCCTTCCATGAGTCCTTATCTAAATCCTATTGAACATCTGTGAAAAGAAGTGAAATATGCAGTCTGGAGAAGGCACCTTTCAAACCTGAGACAGCTGGAGCAGTTTGTTGTGAGAAGTGGGCCAAAATACCTGTCAACAGGTGCATATAGTCTCATTGAGAGTTACAGAAATCGCCTCATTGCAGTGATTGCCTCAAAAGGTCGTGCAACAAAATATGAAGTTAATGATACCATCATTTTTGTCCAGGCTAGATTTATTAGTTTGTTTTTTAAAAGCTTCTCTTGAAAGCTTCTGTTTTTGTCAGTTTCAAGTTATTTCAGTTACCATTGTGGGTTTTTCTTTCTTTAATGGAAGGGTACCAACAATTTTGTCTACACGTGTATACTATTGGAAGAAGTGTCCAAATGTCATTATGTGAAGGGGTTTTGGGTGTGCAAAAAATATTACTGTAGAGTATTGATAATAAATGAGGGGGGCTTAGTCGTTAGCATATTAGCATGCCAGATGTGGACAGTAATGAAGTACATTTACTTGAGTACTGTACTTAAGTACACTTTTTGAGTATCTGTACTTTACTTGAGTATTTTTTCCTTGTTACTTTAACTTCACTACATTTGAAAGACAAATATTGTACTTTTTACTCCACTACATTTCTGTCAAGGTCATTGAGTAGAAACTAGTTACGTTAATCAGAGGATGAATTTTTTTTTTTGTACTCTTGTAGTGTCACGTGTTGTGAAGTTCAATGGTTTTCCGTAATTTTTTTAACTCATCAAATGGTGGCAAAATGGACGAAGACGGATCATCGGCACAGAGCGTGCATCCATGGCCATACTTAGACAGTATGTTCCAGTTTTTAGAAAAAGAGTAAAGATTCTTTTCGTTTTAAATGTTTGCTTTGTTTACCGAAAACAAACCACATCACAGCCTACAAAAACTCTCCATCCAACTTACGGAAGCATATTGAGGTATATATACTTTTAATTTCTGGTAAAATCTTGATGGATATTGCCTGTGCCATGAAGTATGTATGGTAAGGCAAATGTTTTTTTTTTTTTTATGTAATTGTTTACCTAGTTGCCATAGCTTTGCATATACACCACCAACGCATTGGTAATGATGTTAGATAACATGCAAAAATGTATGCAAATCCTCATACTATCTGTCCTAAATAGTATTCGAAAATAGAATTAATATGCCCCAAATCATAGTATGCTAAAAAGAGTATTCCAAAAATGGTCTTCATCTTCTGGTAGAAATTCAAAGTGCAGAACAATGCACACTCTAATGGGTAATATTGCCCACAACGCATTGCACGAAGGAGGGAGGAGCCTTAATAACAGTGCAAATGCATATTAAAACAGTGTAAATGAAATGTGGAAATATATATAACATATAAAATGTGAATAGTAAATTATATTGGATAAATAAGAATGAATAAAATGTGAAATTCTTTGTTTATGATGAGTGTGCATAGCTAGGCAACAACATTCGCTTTCGTAATATGACATCCTTGTATCTGTGAGACATAGCATCATTGTCACAACTAATGGTTTGAAATTTTTGTTTTGATGGCAAATAAGTCTTTTTGTTTTGCTCTTTGCTCAGCAGTGTTGCTGTTGGGCAGTTATACAGCTACAGTTATACAGCTACAGTTATACAGGTTTTAAAGCAGGTTGGGTTTTTTTTCTGATCATTCTGCATTTACAGACCACTTGATTCAAATGTGCATGAATGGATAAACATAGATGTGTACTTTTTTGTTGGGGGTAGGAGTATTAAAATAAAAATGATTATACCTGTCTGTTTTGTCAGTTGAGTTGTTTAATTTCTATAGGTTTTGTAACATTCTAAAAGCTCTTAATTCCACAGATACTACAAACTGGTCAGTATATTCACTAGGTTGCTATCAAAGTTTTGCATTCAACAATAATAAAACAATGTGTCGACATTTACTTTTTAAATTTACTTTTGATACTTAAGTACTTTTAAAAACAAGTACTTCGGTACTTTTACTTAAGTAAAAATCTGTCTTTACAACATTTACTTGTAATGGAGTAATGTTTGACCAGTAGTATCTGTATGTTCACTCAAGTAAGGAAATTGTGTACTTTGTCCACCTCTGTAGCATGCTAGACTTAATGTTTAGGGATTAATGAATGAACAGGTTGTGGGTATAAAGGTTTGGATACAATGGCTTGTGTATTTATTTGTTTTTCTTGTTCCTTCATTATGGAGGCTTGTACAGTTTTGGTTCTTGTTCTATTGTAAATTATGTACTTTAAAGAACTGAATATGTTTGTTTTCTAATTGATGTTCTAATAATATATGCGTGCTCTTTGCTCTTAAGTCAAATGAATTATATTGCTATTAAACATGGACTAACAGCTGAATGGGCGGATCTTCTGAATAGGTAGGTAGTGTGTATAGTAAATATCTGATATAATACCCTCTCTTGTTGCTAGGATTTTTAGCAGCAAACACTTGCTCTAACCTAAGCTGAATGCTGTACTGCAAAGCAATTCTCTGAGCAGATCCTCCATCAAAAAGCTGAAGATTCTGAATGGATGCCAGGCTTACATTCTTAATCATCATACACTAAAGAACATGTGACTTTGCTGACTGATCCCTTAATGCAAATGAAGTGAAGAAGAGGTTTTCTAATATTCCACGATCAGCAGTAATTCGACATTGTGAGTAAACTTCATTCATTGTTTGCACTTTGCAAACTGAAAAATGAGAAAAATGAAAATTTTCTAATTGCATGGTTGTTTGTAGTATTCGTAGTGGTAATTTAAAAAAACTGAAACAAAAGTCTACCAGTTTTGTCAGCTCTAGTGCTTTTGGCAGCATCTATATATAAACTAAGTACTTACATAAAAAAGGGAAACATATTCCAGTTCACTATAGGAGTGTTTTCCATACCCTCTTTCATGACACTCTTAAGCACTAGTATAGGCGCATTAACGGTATTATAAAAGTAAAGATCCACTGCAAATATCTGAAGACTAAAGTTGTATGATATAAAGGTATAAATGTGATTAATTAAGAATTAGTGACAAAATATTGAGAAGGCAGATTGTTTATACTATTTTTCTCTACACAGTCTTAAAGATGACAGCCACCACAGTACAGTTTCAGGCACTGACCTGTCTATATCTCATGATGATCCTCTTAACAAGTCAGACAATGGCCTTCATGCCATTTTTGACAAAATCTAAAAAGCACCAGGACATAACTCGTGATGCAATTCTACAGACAACAGTCAATGTTTGCAAATTTCAAGCACTCCAGCAGGGGCAAAATTTTGTTATGGTAAATAAAGCTATTTATATCTACTGAATTAAAAAGTTTTATTTGTTTGTTTGTTTATATTGGGTTTTTTTTTTCTTACAAAATATTTAACCCTTTTTTTTATCTTTTTTAATCCAGCCAGTCCCACTGACAGTAGAGTCAGTGGCAGAAGCTTGTTCCTCATTTAAATTAGCCAAACATTTTCAAAGGAGCATTGATACAATAAATAAAAACAATGCGTGGATTGACTTTCGCCATCCTTTTACTGGAAGTTACCATTTTGACAATGAGGAGTTTTTATCTGGACGGAATCTTATTACTGCAGGAGTTTCTGCTGTCAAATACAGTGTCAAGCAACAGAGCTATCAAGCTGCCAGAGAGGCGCTTGGTAAAATCCTACACACTTTGCAAGTATGACACCACTGTATCATAGAATAGCAGTATTGCTAATAACTAAGATGAAGATATTGAGTATTTTAAAACAAATTTGAAATTAATCTGCATGGCTGTTATGCATCCTGCTTCAATGGGACACTAATTGCTCACCAAATAATTCATTGCTCAACAGAATGTGAGGCTTAATTGAAATTGTAGTGATTGTGTTATGTTTCATTTAATGCCCTAAGGATTTCTACAGTCATAGTAATTGGATTGAGCTGGGAAAGCAAGAACCTTATTCCAACCTGATTAAACCAGACACCCCAATAAGCAACATAGCAGGTAAATATATACACACTTGTGGTTTACTAACATTTTAGATAGATCTTCTACATACATACATACATACATACATACATATGTACATACATGTGTGTACATTATGTGGAGGGTTTTTTCAGATGACACGTTTCTGTAATAAATTAAAATATGCTTAAATAATGAATGCAAAAAATGACCAAATCAGTAGTTATGTTATTATGGCACAATGTTACTGTAGAAGATTGTGTGTTGATAATAAATGAGGGGGAGGGGAGCACAGTGGTTTAGTGGTTAGCACATTAGCATGGAATGTGGGTATAAAAGTTTATATATAATGGCTTGTGTGTTAACGTGTTTTTCCTGTTCCTTCATTATGGAGGCTAGTATGGTTTTGGTTTCTATTCTATTGTAAATCATGCACTTTAAAAGAATTTAATGTGTTTGCTTTCTCATTGATGTTCTAATAATATGTAAATGCTATATATATAAAAAAAATATATATATATTTATAAATGTCAAACAAATTATATTGCTATCAGTCATGACTAACTACTGAATGTGTGGATCTTCTGAATGGGTGGTTAGTGTGTTTTGGTTTCTATTCTATTGTAAATCATGCACTTTAAAAGAATTTAATGTGTTTGCTTTCTCACTGATGTTCTAATAATATATAAATGCTATATATATAAAAAGAAAATGCTATCAGTCATGGACTAACTACTGAATGTGTGGATCTTCTGAATGGGTGGTTAGTGTGTATATAATCTGATATGATATCTTTTTCTTGTTGCTACAGCAACAGAAGTTTTGTTTAGCAACAAATACTTCCTCTAACCTAAGCTGAACTGCAAAACAATTCTCTGAGCAAATCCTCCATCAAAAAGCGGAGGATTCTGAAACTGGATCTACCTTAGTATTTACACTAGAGAACACATGACAAAGCTAACTGATCATTTGACACTAACAAGAAAATTATAGGTTTTCCAACATACCACAAAACAGCAGTAACTCCACATTGTGACATAAATTTGATGTCATGCAACATAAGTTCCTTATCTGTTTTGCCAGATTCAGAAACATGCAGCAAATGTACTGGTGACACCTGCAAAGGAAACATCCTGGTACAGGTTACAGAAAAGCAGAAACTAACATCAGGATACTTTGGCTGGTCCAAACCAAAAGGTAATATCTCAAAGATTTCAAGCAGAAAAATAAAGTCAGAGAAGATCATACAGACAACTGTCAGCTGATTATATTTTTCCATTTTCCCTTTAAAAAATGTGTTACATTTTCACTTGCAGTGTTAAAGGATTTTGATATTTTGTTCACTCTGTCATACAAATTAAATATTTTGTATCTTCAAATTTCTATTTTATCATAAGGAAAGTGCAGTCATGGAGGATTACTTGATATATCAAGTTGGTTTGAAGGTGGCATAAATAAGGATACTGACAGCTCCCACCATGGTTATCTGCATTATGAGGCGGCATCGGTAGCTACTGCTGCTACCAGAGAACTACTGGAAGATATCAGAGCAGCGATTGGAGATTCTGAATTTCTTAGGTATCAAAACAGATCTTTACCTGTAAATGATAGCACAGACAAATGCATACAACTATGTACTTGCCCTTTCAGCTGAATACCTGTCCAAATTCTCCATACCTTAGTCTCACGTAGCCAGACTCACAGACTGATGGCAGACTTTATGGACTCCATAGCGGCTTTTACTGGCCAAGGAGCACCCAAGAGGTTGTCTGACTGACATGTAAAGCAACCAATCACAGTCAATTTTGTTCAGCGTCATTTTTAGGTACAAGAAAATGTAAAGTCAATGTCCCTACAGTAACAGACTGGCATGCTTCTTCGATGAGGCAAATAGAGCTTTGTTGTCGATGGCTTTGTTCTTAGGGGAACCATTTAAAAAAATGTGACATGCACATCTTCTGGAAATACTCTAGAAGCCAACTAACCAGATGATAACTTCAAAATTCCTGAAGTGTTTCCAATTTTGTGTGCCATATGTATTAGACATTCATACAACAATTTGTGGGCATGACATCTGAGACTACCCATACCCCAACCTCACTCCACCAGGTCATGCAAATTGGTTGCCTGTCAATTGCTCCCCAGCACTCAGAGTTCCCTTAGTGTAATCAGTGAAGTCAGTGCTTATGATTATGGGTAGAGTCTGGACTACAATGTCCAGTGAGGTTCATGGTGAGTGGGATGGTGGTGGATATGTTCTAGTTTATAGAGGAATTGGTGAATTTAGAATGGTTTTTGATTGTATGGAAAGTTACCTGTATTGAGGCTGTACAATTTTTTAGGAATGGTAACACATGATTAGTCAACAGGCTGATTTTATGTTGTCAGAGGAAGTATACGCTTGACCCTCCCTCTTTAGTTTGTAGTTGTGGTGTGATACAGGACTGTTAGTTAGTGAGTGGCAGTTGTTGGAAGCTGTAGCTAGTGAGTGTGTCTATATTGGCAAGTTGAGGAGAAAATGAGAGATACAAAAAAAACAGGGTTTATCACACTTCATAAGGTATTCTAAAGTATATTTGCAGATTTTTATTTAGTTAATTCCTCTGTCTTCTCTTTAGTTGCAAACCCAAGTTTATCTGCTCAGTAATACAGTTGTGTGTGACACTGACCTTAATTATCACCCCTCAGACTGATGGGATTCAGCCAAACGTCAGTACTGTGTTTTGTTATTGACACCACTGGCAGCATGGGTGATGACATTGATGAGGTCAGGAGAGTTACTTCATCCATCATTGACAGTAAAACAAGCACAGCAACTCAACCTTCAGAATACATCCTGGTACCATTTAATGACCCTGGTAAGTCTAATTCTTTATATGCTTAATAAACACTGAATGATTCAAGGCTATATGTGTAATATAAATAGAAAACAATTCAATTTCATCAGCTTCTAAGGAGAGACTGAACGTAATAATCACAACCAGGTCTTTGCTGCACACAGTGTAACTGTAACGCTACCCAGTGTAACTGCATACTCCAAATGTCACTAAGCCCACTTTGTCTTTATGAGCACCACCTAGAAAACTCAGCCTGGTTAAAGGCATATATTATTAGCTGCTACAAAGATATTTATCTTTGAAAACCTAAACTTGCCTAAGACTGCAACATCCCGCACTCAGGCTGCAGATACATAGCTAACTAAGGCTCCTAGCACCCCAAAAAGACAAGCTACATATCACATGGCACAGAATTGAGTCTCCTATAACTAGAGCTCTTTTAGGCTTTCAGCAGGTGCTTCACTGAGGAGCACAAATCTGTTTGACACAGACACTTGAAATTCTTTCCATTTTAGGACTGTCATCAACGGTGATAGCATTTTTAATTAATTAAATAATGAGATCATATTTTTTACTCATTTATAGTTACATGCAGGGGCGTCGCTAGGGCTATTCATTCAGGGCTCGAGCCCCGGATGTTTTTAATCTAGCCCCGAATGTTTTATCCCGAATTTTCCACAGGAGTGTAGAGGAATTAATGAAATGTTGATCGTTTTATTAGAGCACTGTTGCCGTTTACTGTACACGATTTTGACTGACATCTCCGCGCGCGCACACACACACACACATACACGCACACACGCTCTCACCAAAATACCGCGAGAGTGTTCCCTCGAATATGCTCTAGAACTGTTCTCGCGATACCTTAATGTCCTACACCTGTCGGTCTGCGCGGCACCGATTTCACACCACTTGACTAAAATACCTTACAGCCCTTAAACGAGACAGCAATAAAAATGTCAGAAAACACAACAATCTTATTATTCAGATAAAAGTGGATTAAAATCGGCTAACAAATGTATGTCAAAAAGTAGGCCCACTGTCTCTGATTCTGAAAACCCCTGACATATAGGACCCTTTAGAATATTATTCCATACTCAAGACGTACAAAAGCCTTAAATTGAATCATCCTAAAGATAGATCTAATTAAAATCTAAACTGTTAAAGCACTAAGACATTACAGTCTGAACCTCATGACTTTCTATTATTCAACTAATGCAGTATTTAAGTTAAAATACAGACATGACTTAGGTGAACAATGGACCAGAACAGACTCCATCATTCAGCTGTTCTGTCTATTGATAAAGGAATTCTCAGCACTAGAAATACTAGTATGATAATTGACCGTTTTGCTCAAGGCTCAGAGATACTCTCTGATGGTTCCACCCTCAAAAAAATAGTATAGAAAAGTCATCAAGAGCATGAAGTAGACAAGATACAAGCAGTAAGATAGCTGAGAGAATGAGAGATGAGAGAACAATAAGAGAAGAGAAGCTGTAAAAAATAAAAAAAATAAACAAAGAATAATTCATACAGTAGTGGCAGCATAAATCAGGAATGAAATAATAGGTGCATGTATAATATAGATTATTGTAAAATAATAGTAATAATAAAGGATCTGCACGGCACTGCTTCACACATAAGCAGTAAGAGATAATATTCCATGGCATACCTGTGTGAGAGAAAATGTAATGAATTTAATGAACTCCTTTTTTAGTAGCAATACTCTGAAATGATGGGAGGAGTCAGAAAAAAGATTGAATTAAATTTTCTAAAGTTGCATACTGTTTGTGTTAATTTGTGTTTATTATTAAACAATATTACATAAAAATGCCCTTACAAAATGTGTTATTCTTGCTTACCCCCTCTCCTCAATTAGCCCCGGATGTTTTGGGCTCAGCCCCTGATGTTTTCAAATCCTAGATACACCCCTGGTTACATGTAATGAAACATCTGCAGAACAAATTAATTTCTGTTATCACTTATATTATAGCAGTTATAAACAGTCATCCCCAGCACTAGAAGCATATTATATAGCAAAAACATGAGTTCGCATATTTAATTCCCCTCAATGATAATAAATTTCCATGTGTAATTTGTTACTATAGAAACATCAGAAAAGTGAATCAATTAATATTAACCTGTAATTTGACTTGCAGCTCATATTTTTTAAGTGTCATTTTTGCTTTCTTACTTAAAAACTTGAGTAGCAAAAACATAAACACAAGGAGTAGGACTATGGTCGAAAATCAACGAACACAAAAGCCAGATGAAGAAATGGTGAAAGCCAGGAGTTTTAAAAAGGTGACAAGGTAAATAGGGGTGTTAGTGGTAATTGGGTACAAAACAGAAGAAGAAAGAAGTTGTTCAAACAATGCACAAAGTTGCCCTCTGGTGGTTTGGGAGGAATTTTCTGGCGTAACCATAAAACAAATGAAATTCTGTTCTTGCGCATTTTTTTCAGATTATGGCCCACTAACAAGAACAACTGATCCTAATTTGTTTAAAAATCAACTCAGTAAACTTACAGCTAGTGGTGGAGGAGATGCACCTGAAATGTGCCTCTCAGGACTACAGGTAATTTCCGAACCCGTTGCTCTTTAATTGTCATGTAATACAAACAAGCTTCATAATGTCATTAATAATTCCTTGATTCATTAAACTTTTTAGCTAGGTATTTCTGTTTCTAAAAAATATGTCTTGCGTGCTGTAGAAAAAAATTAGTAAAAGTTTGACATCGAAAACACCAGATTAAACAAGATGTTCATGAACAGTAATTGATGTTGACTTGACAAACTAGCCTGCTAAACATGCCAAAAGTGTCAACCAAACACTAAATGTTAAAATGTGTTAAAAATAAAACATGTAAAGGTTAAAAGATGAAATGTTAAAATGTTAAATATTCATTAAAGAATGGTACATTATACTTTTTATCCATTTCTCATTACATTTATGGGAACATTTCATGCTAAAACAGACATAGTTGAAATTGATGCTAAAACTGCTCATATTACAAAGGAGCCATATATTTAAAAAAAAATAATAATAATTTTTGCTGTTTTTATTTAAAGTTGACTTCTTTTTTCTTTTCTTTTTTTTTTTACATCTTTTCCACTTGGACATTTAGACATTCCTGACTAATTACTATACAATCCTTTTATCTATTCCATTCCAGCTCGCCCTCACTGGATCTCCTCCACAGACAGAGATTTTTGTTTTCACTGATGCTGATGCAAAAGATAAATTCTTGACAAGCACTGTGCAAGCACTGATTGAGAAAACAAAGTCTGTTGTGAGTACATGCAAATCTTATTGGATTTTCTGTTTGCTTTGGCCCATTTCTAAAAACAGCATTTCAGTTCTCAAAACACAGTGCCACAGGCATTTATACTGTGAGCAAAACTGTATATACATATATATCAGAATCACCAAGATTGAAAAAGCTTAAAGAAATTTGTCAATGAGAGAGCAGTGAAGCTGTGTCTTTGTTTCATTTCTCCTCTCAAACCTTTACAGTGAGGTCTATTATCCACAGTTAGCAACTGAATGGTGCCATAAATAATCTAATTTTATAGTAAAATAAATTTTATAGTAAAAGTATAGCAAAAATGCATATCATAAAGTATCCAGTTCTGATCAGAAAAACCTATTCAGTGCATACCATTATTAATGGAATCCAGCAGTCTGCATACATATGATTTCTGTGCTAAAGCAATGAGAAATTCCAATTCAATTTATTTGTATGTTGCATATAACAATGGACACTGCCTCAAAGCAACTTTACAGAAGTATAGAAACAGAGAATAAAAAAAATTTAAGAAAAAAAAAAGTTAAGTCACTATTTATCACTTATTTAAGAAACCTTGAGAGGAACGAGGCTCAGAAGTGAACCCATCCTCATTTGCGTGACAATGGACAGTAAATAATGTAACTATTGATAATGTCCTTTCTACAACAGCAGCCAAGGGCTCTTGAGGAACTAATAGCTCAGTGTAGTTTCTGAGTTCATTATAGACTTAGCATTATTTCCTTCCTGCCAAAAGCTGATTGATGCAGTTTAGAGACAGCATGATAGTCTCCAAGTGGTTCTATCCACAGTAGCCCCCTGGGTCACAAGCTGTCCACACAGATCTATCCCCAGCAGCAAACGAACATTATAAGAAATGCTCGTAATGTTCTGATGAAATGACTAATTAGTTTGCAGTACTTTGGTGTTTAGAGAATTATTATTATTGTTTGATGATTGTACCAAAGCAAATGAGAACATCTGCAACTATTGAAACTGTTAATTTTAACTTATTAACAGTATTCTAACTTATTCTGAGATAATATTGGCAAAATATTGGCACGTAATAAGTAAAACTTCTCTCTTTTCCAATCTGAAGGTGACTTTTATGCTAACAAATGGCTTTAGTTTTTGGCGTCACAGAAGAAGTGTTGCATCTGTACATCGCCAACAGCGAGCATCCACTGGGCTTTCCACTCAGTTGAACCAGGTCTACCATGAGCTGGCTCAAGCCTCTGGGGGTCAGGCTATTGAAGTTACCAAAGGAACACTAGACCAGGCCACTGGCATTATTGCAGATATCTCCAGCTCTACATTGGTAAATACAGAAATACTTAATTATAGGAAAGATAGTAGCATAATGCTAGGTCATCCAGGTAACTTTTATTGGCACTGTAACTATCACTTGGACTGAGATCCTATTTATATTATTGGTGTCCTATCCTTACATTAAGTCCTTCAGATCCACAGTGACAATAACAGGATAAAGCAAAATAAATATTTAGTCAGGTACAGCAGAAGAGTTCAAACTTATCCAGAATTATAAGGCTGCAGTTTGCAATCAGACATATGAAAAAAAAAATTGTTAGGAAACAAATATATTTCACTGAGTAATGAGTAAAACTCACTTTTCTGCTTTTTCAGATCACTCTTTTCCAGGCTGTAAAAAACCCAGCAGGCAATGAAACCTTTTCAGTCTTTGTGGATTCTTCTGTGCAAAACCTGACAATTTATATTACAGGCAAATCTCCAGATTACACCATCACTAGTCCCTCAGGTGTGTAGATTGTGAAATGATCCTTATTCTGAGAAACAGCTACATGCACATAACATCCACTTCATGCAATACTAGGCTAAATGTGTATAATGTGCTATTATCTAACCAGGAGTCTCGCAGAGCAGCAATGTACTGAATGGGACATTGGGGCTTATTCAGAAAGTTGGTAACTTCTATACCGTGCAACCAAATATTGCAGAGCAGACTGGATTGTGGTTCTTCAGTATTAACTCAACACAGCCCTACACCATCAAAGTTGTTGGTAATTTTTGTGGCTCTCTCCTGATTATCTGTGAATTAATAAATGACAGAAATGAAAGATGTTGTTCAGTAAATAACTTACTGGGTCTGTCTGTCTGTTTGTTTGTTTGTTTGTTTGTTTTTAACATTCAGGTCAAAGTGCTGTTGACTTCATGTTTGACTTTGTTGAACTTTCCCAAGGGCCTCATCCAAGCTATGCTGTATTAAATAGCCGGCCTGCAAGTATGTTCACTCTGCATAACAGATAATCAATAACTCTGTTTAAAACGTCTCTTATATTTCTACTCTATTTTTCCATTTCATTTAGACACCAATGTCACCCTGTTGGTGACTATGGTTGGTGGGGACAGTGTGAGGCCTACTGTGGTATCTCTTATCGAAGCCTCAAGTTCAAAGTTCATCTCTTTAAATGGGTCACTAGAAGAGGTAGCTAGTGGGCAGTACTTAGTGACCTTTAACAGCATCCCAGCAGGCGAGTTTACAGTTCGTGTGGTTGGACAGATCAGTTCCTCTAGATCTTCAGATAATACCTTTCAGAGACAATCACCAACTCGATTCCAAACATCAACTGTGACCATTACTGTAAGTCTGAATAAAAAATAGACCCACTCAACCTTATTAAACCAAATTATTTAACCATGAGATTAAGAAATACAAAAATATCACATGCACTCAAGGTTAAAAAAAAGGATGATCTTTTTATTTAAATGAGCTACAATTTATTTTTGAGAGGGAACAATATTTTTTTCTACATGCATACTACCAGATAAGGGACTCAACATGATGTGTAATATAATATAATATAATATAATATAATATAATATAATATAATATAATATAATATAATATAATATAATATAATATAATATAATATAATATAATATAATATAATATAATATAATATAATATAATATAATATAATATAATATAACCAAAAATATTGCTGGATTCAAACAGCAGAAGAAGAAGAGAATGATTTTAATGAGCTTTAAAGATGCATTTTGGGTTTAAAACAGAGAAAGAAATAACTCTTTTTACTTTCTTTCTTACCCTCAGACTCAGCCTATTGGAACAATAGAACCAGGGAAACAATTCAGTCTTCCTTTCACAGTTGCAAACAATGGCACTGAAAGAGTCTTTAATATCAGAGTCAGCAATGATCGCAATTTTGACACTCACTTTAATGCATCCATAACTCTCGAAAATGGGGTCAGTGTGAATAATACAGTAACTCTGACCATTCCTGAAAAGACTCCATCTGGAACTGATGTCACTGTGACAATTGAAGCTGACGCAGCTGATGGAAGTGATTTCAACTACGCTGTGCAGCGTCTTTCTGTTATTGCTCCGGTAATTACTTACATTGCATATTACATTAATGTAAAAGGAATTATCATTGCCTAAATTCTGTTGTTGAAGAGAAGAACATTTTGGTTTTAATGCTGAGAGGCCATTACAATATTCCTCACTAGCACTGCTACTCAGATATTTGTTTTCTGTTTCTCTGGTGATCTGGGAAAAGCTTCTTCAAGCTGACTGCATGCATAGGGAGAGGTTTCCTCTTAGCAAAATCCAATCCTGCTTGGCTGTATTTTCCAGCCAAGCTTTGGTACCTGGTGGCTCAGGCCCCGCATCCACCGAGGCGGTGCAACGGCTTCAATCATGGGTTTCGAAGGTCAAGTTGGCAGAGGCAAAACAAGAGATGTGTCCTTCCCTTTTTATTTCCTCTTCCCTGACTCCAATATCCCTGTTTCAGATTTAGGAACACGCTCTGTGATTTCTCCCTATCCAGCAGAGGATCTGATCTTGATGTGGGCAATGAGGAGCATTCTTCTGTCGATCTGCCACTGCAATCTGTGGTGTTCGAAGAGCTCCTTGAGGTGTTAATGCATGCCTTTGCTAAATTAAGTTTAAATTGACCAGAAGAGAAAGTTAGTGTACACTTCCAGACTTCAAGCTATATGACATCCCTATGCAGGCAACTGACATTTTTTATGGATCTCCATGTCAGGTATCAAGGACCTGGAGGAATCCCAATTCTGCTGTTTTTCCCAGACACCTCTAATTATTCAGCTATGCTTAGGGTTGAAGAGATGATTGCAAGCTCTCTTTCCCCTTCATTGGCCACATGGACGAAGACTGCACTCACTTCTAAGTCTTGAAGAACCACCTCAGTGTGTTTGCCCATATAAGGTCTCTAGGCCTCAAGTTGATCCCATAGAAGTGTGTGCTTTGTCCTTCTCAGAGAACCACCTTCTTGGGCATATTTTGGGACTCCACCACAATGCAGGCATGTTTGTCTCCTGCTCAGGTGGCTTTCATCCTGTCAGCAGTGGAAGCTAATCTGCTAGGCCAAAGCCTATCTGTTGTTGAGATGTAGAGATTGCTCAGCCTCATTGCAGCAGCAGCCAATGTTATCCCTTTGGGTCTGCTTCACATGAGGCCATTTCAACTCTGGCTCAGGGTTGTGGGATTTCATCCCTGCAGGCATCCCCTCAGGGTCATAACGGTTATGCGCCATGGGCTTTGTACCCTTTTTATGTGGAAAATACTGCGGTTCCTGACCTTGGGTCCTATTCTAGGGGAGTGTCATTGTCTTGGAAGGCTGCCCCACCCAGGGTCTCTGAGAGGGCCCTTATCTCTCATGGCACATAAATTGCCTAGAGATGAGGGCCATGTTTGTAGCATTTAAACACTTTCTCCCACTTCACCTATAGGCATCAAAGCTTACTCCACTAGGGGTATTGCCTTGTCCAGTGCCCTGGCCAGGGGTGTTTCCCTCCAAGAAATTGGAGGCCATGACGCAGTGTCGAGTTTCCTCGAAAGGGAACATATCTGTATATCTGTATAAAGATGTCTAAAAGCTTGTTTGGCACATGGTGAATGTAACAATTTGATTAAATTGTTGGACAGCTACATGCCATAGCAAAACATCCATAGTGATTCCAGTCAAGTCCTGTTAGTAATAATGAAAACTCTCGACATATTTTAGATATTCCTGCTCCACAACTGGATTGAAATCCTCAAATGCAGTTTTCTCCATTTTCACCTAATTTTGATAACTTGTGGTTGCAATACATACCAAAGGGAAATTTGTTTTTATTTTATTTGAAGGAAAGAGTGTAGTTGTCTTACGAAACTAAAATATAATAAAAACATCAAAATGTCTGAAATGAAATTAGTTCTGAACTGTTTTTTTTTTTCTTTAAGGTAACAGATTTTACTCCTCCCATGTGTGAGGCAGTTACTGTAAATGCTAACTGTTCAGGCAACTGTAGCCTTTCCTCATGGTACCTCACTGCCAACGTGACTGATGGAAATGGATCAGGAATTCAGAATGTGAAAATCCTCCAGGGAAACGGGAACCTCACCACCACCACTGTGCTCAGTGACGCAGGCGTAAATGTCACTACGGTCATCTACAATGCCTCTTGCTGTTCACAAGACCTGGAACTGGTTGCTGTGGATGAAGTGGGAAATGTTGCCAAGTGCTTTAAATCTGTAAGTGCTACAGCACCAAGCAACAGCAGTGCACCATCTGCTGAAAGTGGTTTGTTTTTGCAAGTCTTCCTTTTGCTTATTGTAGAAATGTTATTTTACTAATTCATGAAGCTCTAAGAAAACAAAGAGAAAATATTTGAATTAGAATTATTATCCCATATTTACGGTTATATTATACCTGTTAGCAAATCAATTATCCTCTCAATGAATTTAAATGAGTCTAAACTTTGCATTCATTACTCATCAGTTTGAGGGTACCTATTATCATATACCATTTGTGCTAATCATGTAATAAAGAGTATTTACCTGCAGTTTGAAATCTGTGGCATTTATCTTTAGAATCAATTTTACTTTTTCACTATTTTATATACAAGATTAAAATATGAATATACTCTTAGGGTCTAATGTAAAACTGATTGCTGATTACAGAGTAATTACAGCCTGATTGCTATAACAGGCATACAGGGTTATAAGGTTTTAAGTCCTGGTATAGCTTTCATCTTTTTTTTTGATTGCATTTTTATAATTCAATTATATTGTGAAAATGTTTTTAAATAAACTGAATTACATTCTAGCACTGGAATCACAAAGGGGTTTACAGATGTACAATGACAAGAAGATGTTACTTAACTGGTGTAGGGTGGTTTGAACCACGTATTGCATTATACGTGTTGTCCAGGTTATGTCTTTCTCTTGAATTGTTTCCTTCTTTTGATTTGCTATGACCTAAATTAAAATGGTTGTATTCATTAGAAAGTTCAATTTATTTTTGTGTCATTATTGAATGACTCTACCTATGTAGACAGGTTCTGCTAGAACAGTTCAAAATATAAGGCAGAATCAAGGTAAAAAAAAAAAAAAAGGCAGTGGAGTAACGATGTAAAAACAGAATAACAGAGGCAGGGACAAAACGAAGGTAAACTAGAAACACAGTCAGTGTTAAAATCATTAGTCAAAAGGCTTGGAAATGCTAGATAACAATGTGAATTATGAAAATACTATCTCTTATAAAGAGTGAGTGTGAAGCTGATTGAACACAGGTGTGTGTGTTACGATATGAATTATCTCCAGCCTGGTGCTATGTCATGTGTTGTGGGAATTAGGTGGCAGGACTAAAGAAAAATTCAATAAAGAATATGTCTGACATTCAGTGCAGTACACTTGGAGAGACTGCTACATTACAATACATCTAAACATGATGTCAGAAGTAAAAGCTGTAAAGAAGGAACAGAAAGCTTATATATTTTCAGTTTTTTTAGTGAAGAAATTCATAGTTAATTATTAAAAATTACAAAGTCCTCACTAATAAACTGTGATGGAATACTCTTTTAAGATATCTATTTTTTTTTTTTGTTAATCTAACCAATAAGTTACAACTTATTATAAGAACCTGGGATTGTTTTAGTTATTTTCTATCACTTTGTGCAGGTGTTCGGAATAAGGAATTTTCACTAGTACAGCAGAGCATAGATCCGTAGAGTCATTTAAAGACTTTAAAGTATGAAGTATGAAGTACTTTAAAACTTTAAAGTATGATCTAGACATCAGTGATTTATAATTATAATTTTTATAATGTTTCTTAATACATTTAATTAAGAAATATAAAGAAAGCATGCAAACAAATGATATATAAAGTTTGTTTATAATTGCAAAAATTGAACATTTCAAAATTTAATTGTGTTCCATCATTACAATCTGTATTCAAATCAGGGTCATCCCCACTTTCTCTGCCTTTTCCCTTTGAAAGTGCAAGTTTAACAAGAATGTTTTTATGAGTACAGTAGATTATTATAGCCAACAATGTAACACCAATGATTCACTAATTCACACACATAGTTAAACAACAGACTGGTTGAAAAAATATCTATATAGATTTTATAATGACCAAGCCAGAGTCTAGTCTTAAACTATTTTAGATTCTGACCTGAAATGGGGCTGTTCATACAAGTGACCCTCACTTTAGTGCTGTAGGAACTACTGGTCTAAAAGGTCTTCCTCACTTTGCAACTTTCCTATGTTTAAAAAATGTTTATATGTATACTTTAATTGTGACAGAGTAATCAAATTGATATTCACAACTTCCAGTTATGGTGCAGCGCTGAACAGACGTGTGTCAGAGTTCCTCCGAGTAACTTTAGAAACTTTGCAACCAAACATATCCTAATAAAATTAGCCACCAGAGTTTCATTCACAGAAAGTTAACTGACAGCAGACATTGCACCAAAACCAGAAAAGCAGGTACAAAAATCTGCAAAATCTGACAAAATCCAGTGATTCAGTGTTGTTGGCCGACAACTATGCTAATCTTAGCAAAGATGAAGCAGCACATGCTAATGTGGCAAATAGCCCAAACCAAATACTGAATGCCATCCAAGCATTGAAAGAGGACTTTGTGTCAAGGATTGACAGACTGCTAAACACCATGCATGGAGTGCAGAGTGAAGTGAAAGCTATGAAGGTGAATATGAAAGAAGCTGAAGACAGAATTAAAAAAAAAGAGCTATTACAAAGCATTAATGATTGTAATTTGGTGGATGTGTGTAGACATAAATACCCTAACCAGATAACCTCCTTTTGCTTTTCTAGAATTGATTGTTTTTTAGCCCCATCTTCTCTACTGTCTAAAATTACAAATTGCTGGTATGATAGCATAATGATATCAGATTGTGCTTCAGTTTCACTTCTACTGAACATGCCTGAATCTTTTAAATCCTCTCCAAGATAGTATGAATGTCAAAATGTATGTTTATTATTGCATGATTATTCTATATTCAGTATGTCTCCATCCAGTGCAATTGCAGGTAAACAGTTCTTTAATGTAAACCAGGCAGATAATCCAAAAACTGTAGGCATAATCAAAAACAGGCAGTGATCAGGTGATCAACAAACAGGTTATCAGAGACAAAGGCAAAAACACAGGTAAACTAGAGAAAAGGGGTAAAAACCAGACAGCACACAACAATCAAAAGGCTTTGTAATGTCAGCTATAACAGAATACTAAGCAAATAAAATATATTATTCATGATATATTCAATAGATTATTCATTTCTACTCACAGTTGTAAAGATGATAGCTACCAAGACATATATCCAATTATTGATCTGTTTACATCTCACAATGCTCCTCATGACAGTCAGTTACTGGCCTTTAAGCTTTGGAAAAGCTCCTGACATAACTCAAGATGCAATTCTACAGACAACAGCCGATGTCTGCAGATTAAGAGCTCAACTGTCAGGAACAGCTGGACAGTTTGGAACCTTGGAAGGCTGCTTCTTTGTGTGTATTTTGTGTTACGCCCTTCCCATTGTTCTCATTCCTGGTGTGTCACCTGTATCCCATTAGCCCTAATGTATATCCCTATAAATAGGGATCCTTGTGTTCATGTCTTTGTCAGTGATTGTTAACTGTGCTGTGGTTTGTGTTTTGGTTTGCTAAGTCCAAGTTATGGTATAGGTTTTGTTTCTTGTTTTGTTTTCACCATGCAATGTCTAGTGTTAAGTTAGTTGCCCTCTGTCTCGTCTTTATGTAATAAAAGCAGCGTTTTGCTGAATCCTGCGTTTGGGTCTCCTTTCACGGGGTGCAGGCACGTGTATGCAACACCACAGAGGTCCGGGTTTGAGCCCCACACAGGGCAGGGGTCCCGGACGTGACAGAATCACTGACTGTTTCTGATACCTAGCGGGATTCCCAGCTAGTTCCTGTCTTTGGCAAGGATTTGCAGTCTGCTGGCTAGAGCCCTGGATATCCAGCGGATTCCTTTCCCTGTTTCCCCAGGGAGGTGCCTTCATCCTTGTTTAGGGCAAGGATGCCACTCCGAGATGGAGTTCCGCGGAGGACGCCGCTCGATCCCATGTCTCGGGGGGCACCCCCCTTTTTTATCGGACCTCATGGAAGCATGGTTCCACCACCTTGCCAGCCGGGGATGCTGCCCCATGATGGAGTTTCCATGGAGGACGTCGCTCGGCACCACAGGTGGAAGACACTTCCCTCCAGTCTCTTGCCAGGGCTGGATGTCAATTTACCCCTGGGACCTGGGACATCGCCATGCATTCATGAACTACATCAGGCCTTGCATCTCCCCTCTATTATGAACTACATCTCCTGCCTACTCCTGGGGCGTCCTCTAGCGATTCAGGAGCTGCGCCTTATTGTGGGGGGTTATGTCAGGAACAGCTGGAACCTTGGAAGCCTGCTTCTTTGTATGTATTTTGTGTTACGCCCTTCCCATTGTTCTCATTCCTGGTGTGTCACCTGTATCCTATTAGTTATAAATAGTTATAAATAGTTATAAATATAAAACCTATAAATAAAGTTATAAATATAAAACCTATAAATTAACATTTAATTAAAATAAATGTTAAATATGTTAAATAAATGGACTCCTGCCGATGTCCATTTTCAAAACAAACCTCTACCGAAAGTCTCGCGTCATTTCCGGATCCACTTGTCACGTGTGTTTTCGTGACAAAACATGGTTTGAGGATGGCGTTGAGGCGTTGAGTGACAAGAGTTGTTGTCAGATCGTGTGGTGTGCGACCCCCTCTTGTGGATCATTTACGAAGTATCGCGTAGTGTGAACACCACAAGGACAAAAAGACATACAGTGAAGTCATGTAGTCTGAACAGCAAAGCAATCTGCCGATGGTTAAAGTTTTGTAGTGTGACCAGGCCTTTATGGTCTAGGTTTTTTTTCTTGTTTTGTTTCTTGTTTTGTTTTTAACTTGAAAAAACAGAACCTTATTCCAACCTGATTAAACAAGACACCCTGATTACCAACATAGCAGGTAATA
The DNA here is from genome assembly GCF_019097595.1 of Hemibagrus wyckioides. NCBI lineage: Eukaryota > Metazoa > Chordata > Actinopteri > Siluriformes > Bagridae > Hemibagrus > Hemibagrus wyckioides. Next base: position 7,411,671 of record NC_080712.1, read on the forward strand.
ATTTCTCATTTGGTATGTTTGCCTGTATGTTTGCATCAGTAGCCACTGCTGCTACCAAAGAACTGCTGCAAGACATTCGAGTAGCAGTTGGAGATTCTAATTTTCTTAGGTATAGTAGCAATAGTATAAAACATGACATACTGTATATAAGCAATGTTATTAAAAAAATGAAAATATATTTAACATGTACTATGTTTTTGCATATTAAATAAGATGTACCATGTTTGTGTAGCAAAGCATTGCTACTTTGATGATTCCTCAAGAATAGTGTTAATATCATGATTATTATTTCATTTTTACATTCTTATTTGCAGTTAATTACTTTGCCTCCTCTGCTACTCCTGAGAAGGGAATGAGATGTTACATCATGGTTTGTAGCTATGGGAACGCCTCTTCATGGAAGCAGTGTCTGAAGTTCTGTGTGAAAACATGTCTGTTGGCTTACAGAGGTCATGTGATGAAGTGGAGTACACCAGCAAGACCACAAAAGGGCATCCACATCACATCATTCCAGCTTCTACTTGTCTAAAGGAAGCACAAGTGGATGCTTGGCATGTGGCAAGCAAATCAGCATGTCGTTCCATTCTCAGCGAACCAGGTTCCATACGTAACCTGGTGTAGTTATCTTTTGAGGAAACTTGACACTGCATCATGGCTTGATGCAATGGGAAAGTCAATACCAAAGCCACCACATGCCAGAAGATGGCTGTCCCACAGGGTGGTGTGAACAGCATCAGGAACTACAGGAGCAAAATGTCAACTAGCCCTGTAGGAAATAGGACCCTAGGGTCGGGTCCAAATTTAAACTATAATACCTGATAAAAGTGTACAGAGCGGACCAGCCTGCCACAGCACAGATATCAAAGAGTAGAGCACCTCTGGTCAGGGCACTGGATGGGACAACACTTATAGTAGAGTGAGCCCTATTGCCTATAGGCGAAGTCATGCTGTGCGCAACATAGACCTAGGTAATAGCTTCCACTACCCAGTGTTCCAGGCACTGCATGGATGCTGGATTGCCTTTGTTGTGGCCGCCAAAGCAGAAAAAGTGAGAAAAGGACTTATACCACAAGCTTGAGTGGTTGAGGTAAGCCTTTAGAGCCAGCAAGTGCAGATTCTCCTGCTCTGCCAACTCATGGGACAGAGAATAGTAGGCCTGCATGATGACTGGACAAGCAGCTGTGATGGGCACTTTGGGAACATATCCTACACTGGGATGCAAAATAGCCTTGACCTAACTAGTAAGAAACTTCAGACAGGGGGGTTGCTAACAGGGCCTATATGTCCCCTACTCTTTTTAGAGACATCACAGCTAAGAGGAGAGCTTCGAAACCTGAAGGACCACTGAGAGGTCCCATGAGGGGAGACGCGCTCTACAGGAAGGCTTCAGCCACCTGGCACAACCCAGAAATCGAGAGACCAGGGACGCCTAAGATAGGTATAAGACTCACAGCAATGGCAGCCATGTACACTTTTAAAGTGGAGAATTCCAGGAATTCCACTGTACAAATGGACAGCGTGCTGTTAGCTGGTTATGACTCCCAGGAGCAGAGCTTACAGATGGAACCTTGGCCACATCTGTACCATGGTGTCCATCCCTAGAGCGGCTGAAGGAGAAAGGGGAACTGTAGGGGACAGCAGGTTGACTCCTTTTGGGTGAACACATCCACTTCCACTGGGCCAAAAATCTGCCATATGCATTCCACCACATGCAGATGTAGACACCAATCTCCAGGTTTTTAGCTACCTCTCGACAGCTCCTGCATGCTCCCTGGTTTATGTACCTCAGAATTTAAATCACATCCTGTGATAACAACCTGGTCTCTGCCCAAAGCAGGATCTACTTGGCCAACCTTAAAAGATGGTGCAAACACAGGCCTCCCTTATGATTGATGTAGGGAACTACCATGGTGTTGTCTTTCCTGAGTTATGTGAGAAAGGGTTTCAGAGGCAGAAACACAGCCTTAATTTCCAGGCAATTTATGTGTTTTGTGAGATGAGGGCCTTGGCACACACCACAAGCTGGATGACCATGTAGGACTGCACCGCTGCCCATGAGGGAAGCATCTGTTGAAAAAGTCCAGTGACAGCAACATCCCCTGAGAGTAGGGCCAAAGGTGAGAAACCAGAAACCAGAATCCACAAAATAAAAGAAATATGCTGGCCTAGCCGAATGTCTTTCACAGCAGAAAGAATAGAATTCATCCAAGATGGTCGTGCCTGCATTGTGGTCAAATCCCAAATCACCCCCAGGAAGGTGGTCCTCTGAGAGGGACAAAGTGGTCCTCTGAGAGGGACAGCATCTATGCACTTCATGAAAGTGCATGGAGACAAAGCTAGGCTAAAAGGGAGAATGTGGTACTGGTGCACTTTACCCCCCAAAACAAACCTGAGAAATCTACTGTGCTCTGGCTAGATGTGTATGTGAAAATACGCATCTTTCAGATCTTTTGTCACAAACCAGTCCTCTGATCGGATTTGAGACATAATGAGTTTGAGCATCAGCATCTTGAACATGTACATTTTCCGAGTACAGGTCTAAAATTGGATGCACCTCCAATCCTTTTTGGGTATTAGGAAGTACTGACCCGAGTCTCTTTCAGGAAGGGGAAAAATATTCTATGGCACCCTTTGTCCAGGAGTGACCGCAGTTCCTGCTGGAGGAACAAAGCTTGCTCTGTGCCTATATTGTGGCCTACAGGCCTTTAAAGGGGGATGAGAGGTAAATTGGGTTCTGTACCCTTTCTCTGTGGTATTCAGAACCCATTGAGGTATATTTGGCACAAGTTTCCACACTGCCAGATGGTCTGATAAAGGTATTATCCTCATCATTTTTCCGCTATGCCTGGTGTCCTAAAACTGCATGCTAGCAAGGGCTATCCCAGGGGGCTGAGATTCGGAATCACTGGGAGCCACAGTGGGCACAACCAACCACTAAAACACCATAGCTGGCAGGGTACACAGTAGTGTTGTCTGAAAACTGCTGAGGAGGTCAGTCCTCAAGGTAGGAGAGAGAACCTTAGCCCTTGGGGGGCTACCAGGTTTCTGTTTTGACACACTAATGCAGACAATAATAATTCCTTGTTCTGGTCAGAGAAAGTTGTGCAGTGAACTCCCAAAGCCAAAGCAGGGACATCAGAGTTAGAGGAGAGAGGACAAGAGAAAGAGATTCACATGTTTCTGGTTCCATTTCCGCTAACTCAACCTGCAACCCCCATGACCAAAGCTGATGTGCTGCCACGGCAGACACGAGACCCAAGCCACATGGTGTAAGCACTTGCCTAGAAAATACTGAGAAAGAAACCTGCAGAGAAGAAATCCCTTGTAATACATGCAAGCAGCTCCCTCAAGAGCAATCTGAACTCCCTAGAAATGCACGCAAGCAGCTTTCTCAGCTTTCTGTGCATGCTGCTTGCCCAAACCAACCACACAGTGAGAGAGTGTGTCACTGAATCATACACCGAGCATGAAGACAAAGATGCTGGAGTGATGTGATGTAGATGCCCTTTTATGGTGTTGCAGGCACTCTGTGCTTTGTCACATGACCTCCTTAAGCCAATAAATTGGCGTTTTCACACAGGGCTCCAAACACTACTTCCTACCTCCAAACACTACTTCAAAGAGCTGTTTCCATAGTTTCAAACCATGATGCAGCGCTGAGTTCCCTCAAAAAGGAACCCAGGTTTATCTGCTCAGTAGTACAGTAATGCACATTGTATTTGTGTTCACCAGACTCATGGGACTCAGTCAGAATTTAGTGCTGTGTTTTGTGGTTGACACCACTGGCAGCATGTCTGATGACATTGCAGAGGTCAGAAGAGTTACTTCATCCATCATTGACAGTAAAATAGGCACAGCATCTCAACCTTCAGAATATAGTAATACCTTGACTTACGAGTTTAATTCGTTCTGTGACCAAGCTCGTAACTCAATTTGCTCGTATATCAAATTAAATTTCTTCATTAAAATGAATTGAAATGCTATTAATCCGTTCCAGCCCCCCAAAAACCACACCAATTTTTCTTTGTTACATGTTTTTGAATAAGAAAAATGTACTTTGTAAATAACAAATAATGTATAAAAAAATAATAATACATGATAAAAGAGAATGGAAAGAAATAAACTGGTTTTATTAAGTGTATTTATGTTGAAGATCAGATGAAGATGCTGGCGGAGGTGGAGGAAATTGGCGGAGGAGGTTGGCGGAGTTTTTCATTTCGTGCTCTGTCGCTTGACTTAACTTACTCGCTACACACTTACTGCTACAATTAATGGCTAAATTTAACTTACACACTATGCTACACTTTATCACTAAACTTAATTGCTACTTTTTTTTTTAAAAAATTCACTTCACTTAATCTTCTTCTTCACTGACTTTTGCCTTTTTCAGTTCACCACGTGAACTGAACACTCGTTGGACTACCTAGTGGTGGGTGGCGTAAGCTTGCTCACTCGTAACTCAGATCTCTGCTCGTATCTTAAAGCAAAAAATCGACCAAGCGACGGCTCATATCTCGGAAAACTCGTAAGTTGATTCACTCGTAAGTCAAGGTTTCACTGTACATCCTTGTGCCATTTAATGACCCTGGTGTGATTCCTTAAGTGCTGCTTGTGTAAAATATATGCAAAATAAAAAGCATGCTACATTGCGGCTTAAACCCAGGGTGCTGGAGGTGTGAGGCAAACGTGCTAACCATTAAGCCACCGTTCCACCATCATTTAACATAACATAACATAACATAACATAACATAACATAACATAACATAACATAACAACATAACATAACATAACATAACATAACATAACAACATAACATAACATAATAAACAAAGAGTAGACAATTGTGCTGACAAAAAAAGGTAACATTCTGGTCCCAAATATTTTCTGTAAAGGTATCTGGAACAAGTATCTATTTTCTGTATTTTTCTGTTGACAGAAAGAAAAGTCAGGTAAAGTGAAGTGGCTTTGTTGTGAATTCAACCATCTACAGCTGGTAAAGTACACAGCAACATTCCTCCAGGACTATGGTGCTACATAAAACAACACAGTACTAAATGGCATTACAGAGACCTACATAGGACTACATAAAGTGCTGTGACTATATGTGGTAGCCTAGTGGTTAAGGTGTTAGACTACTGGATTAAACACTGTGAGTTTAAATCCCAGGTCTACCAAGGTGCTACTACTGGGCCCCTGAGCAAAGCCCTTAACCCTGAAATGCTTATTTGTATAAAATGTGATAAAGTTGTTGCTCTGGATAAGGGTGTCTGCCAAATGTAAATATGTGAAAGCAGAGCAAGACTGTAACAAAATTACTAAAACTGGCAAATGTTAGATACCAGATTTTGGTGATTGGAGGGCTGAACTGATAGATGAAATAAAAGAATAATTGCTCAAACAAACAAAGAAAATATAAATACATTTCCTCTGTTCCTTCAGATTTTGGCCCACTTACAAGAACAACTGATCCTAATTTGTTTAAACAGCAACTAAGGGCACTTACAGCTACTGGTGGAGGAGATACTCCTGAAATGTGTCTCTCAGGACTCATGGTATGATACAGTAATACAGTAATCTGTTGTTGGGTGTTCTTTTATATCATGTTTTTGAAATAAGCTTTTTAATGTGGTTAACAATTCCTTGTTTTGTTACATATTTGTCAGACAAAAAAATCTATTTCTATTTCCAAAAGATATTAACAAAGACTTGATTTTTAAAAGTTGACCTTTTCAAAAAATAATAATAATTTAAAGGTTCTCTTACAAGGAAACTCAATGCTGCATCATGGTTTGATGCTATGGAAATGCCTCTGCTGTCTGCATTTGGCTCTGATGAGTTAGATGTGGGCATGTGTGTGGGTTCATCAATAGAGCAGCTCCATCAGTCTGTTGCATCTGAGAAGCTGCTTGACATTGTGACTTGTGCTGTGGCCAAGCTTAATTTACATTGGCCAAACTAGCAGGAAGTGGTCATCCATTCTAAGTTAGATGACTTCTTTCTCACCTCCTGTTGAGAACAATGAGCACAATGCTGATACCACCATCATCAACAAGTATGGGGAGGCTAAGTGGCAGTCAGCGATGTTCAAAGAGCTATTCTCTTGCCATATCTGGGAGCTGGTGGCTTCTACCAGCCAGCTCTCACAGGGAGGAGTAGAAGGGCAGTGTGGCTGGTCATACTGCTTCTCTGAATGAAAGGGAGGGCAGGCAGGACACACAAACTAACCCACCTAATGTGAGGTTTGATCTGAGGACTGTGATCTTCGCAAGGGTGGCAACAAAGAACACCTGACACTTGTGAGCACAGGTTCCTGATGGCAGGCCCAATTGGGGTGGGCCTAAGTACACCAATACATTGTGAATGCAATTTCCCTTGATGTCCTCACAGGTTATCTGCTCCATCACTTCAGCAATCTCTCTCCAATTCTATTAAAAAATGATACCTCTTTCAGAACATTTAGCAGCATGACAGCTACTGCCAAAGGTATCACAGTATTCTGAATATCATACAGAATGGTTACAGAATTCAGTTTGCCTCTCTTCTCCTCAGTTTAAAGGTGTTTTATGCATTTTCAGAATCAGAATCAGCATTATTCGCCAAGTGTGCACAGGCACACAAGGAATTTGTTGTGGTTTTTAAGATGCTCTTGATACAAACATATATACATATCTGGAATGCACATGGAGTAAACATTAAAATAGTTAGACTTATCAATAAATAATAATATGTGTATGAATCCGGAACAGAGGATTTATGTGCAGATTTGTACATTATATACTCTATATACAGCTGTATAAACAAAGATATATGCTTGAGAAAGAGGCAGTAATTAGAGATGGAGAATGAATTACAGAAATGAATTACAGAACACAGGTAATAATTCCTGTGTTAGCTTTTCAAGCTGGAGACGGCATGGGGGATAAACTGTTTTTGTGCCTAGATATTCTAGTGCACAGAGATCTGTAGCATCTTCCTGAAGGGAGAAGTGCAAACAGGTTGTGGCCGGGGTGAAAGGGGTCTGTGATGATGTTACCTGCCCGTTTCTTCACTCTAGAGTTGTACAAGTCCTGAAGGTTGGGCAGGTGGACACCAATGATCCATTCTGCTGTCCTAACAGTCTGTTGCAGTATTCTTACATCTGATTTGCTGGCTGACCCAAACCAGTCAGTTATAGAAGAGCACAAAACTGACTCAATGACAGCTGAGTAGAACTGTCATCTGTGCCTGTGGCAGGTTACAGAACCAATATTGAGTTCTTCCTTTTGGTCCTTATTACTAGGCATCAAGCTTAGGCTGCTCTGTGACTCCAGGGCATCTGCGTACCAAATTACATCAACAAGTGGCTTATCCTAGCTGCCCTCCTTTCACAAACTGGGCACTCAACCATGCATTTTATTCTTTATCTTATACTTTCATTTTTCAGCTGTTTTATTTTAGAAATACTGAAGTGCATATGCACACAGTGAGTCGCACTCGCTCAATTGCTGAGTTAGTAGTTGTTACAACCACTAACCGGTGTTATCTGATAATCACCCTACTACTCGCCGGAGGGAGCCGTCCCCTGTTTTTTAAAAACTTCCCGGTTGCAAAGGTTTTTACTTCCAGATTAGCAGATTTACCAAATTTTGTTGTATCACTACAATGACAATAAAGACTCTTTATTTTTATCTTTATCTTTATTTAAATACCGTGACTAAACGTGCACATCTTTGTGAAGTATCACTGGACTTTCTGTGTTTAGGTGGATCCCGAGTTTTCTGTCTTTTGGTTTAGGGTTTTAGCCTTGCCCTTTGAATTTGTTTGCTCTGTGACTGTCAATATTGGTTTCTGACAATCTTTGCCTGTTTTACAGACTGTCTCTGCCTGACAATTTGGGATTATTCTGCCTTGGTTTTTGTTAAACTGTTTTACTCTGTACATGGATCCTGCAGCTCAATACTTACAGGATACTTTGCCACCATTGGATCCAGCAGATGTGCAACAGCTACAGACTATAGTCACTCAACAGGGCCAGGCTATCTTGGCCTACCAAGAGCAACTTGCCAACCTGCAAAACACCAACACGCATTTGCTACAGGCCCTCACTGCTCCCACCACGCCCTGAAGAGATTCGGTAGGCATACATAGCTCTACCAGAAAATATTGATGCCACCACAAAAACATGCAAAGGCTTTATTCGACAATGTGTTGTGTTTTTCCAACACCAGCCTGACACCTTCCACCTAGACTCCAACAAATGTGATTTAACTCAAGGAAAGGCTTTGGACTGGGCGACGGCCATCTGGGACAGTGACACCCAGGTGAAAGAATCTTACACTCATTTCACACAGTTGCTATGAGAAATTTTTGAATATCCAGTGGGAGGCCATAATGTTTCTGATCAGCTACTCCCACTCCGCCAAGGTTCCATGACTGCAACTAAGTATGCTGTGAATTTCTGAATCTTGGTTGCCCAGAGTGGCTGGAACGCCGCTGCCCTGAAGGCGGTTTTTCAAGATGGACTAACACCTTCTCTCTAAACAGAGATTGACTGCTGATATGAGAACCTAACCCTGGCTCAGTACATTACCACAATCTTCTCCAAAATCAAGCTCCCCAGCCTCACACTTGATTTATCCCACCATAAGGGGAGCCATCGGAACCCCTGCAGATTGGCCCCACCTGGACCTCCTTGGAGCATGAATGGCACCTTTATTTTTGCTGCAGTCAGGTGGGTCATCAAAGTTCCAGCTGCCCAGACAAACCCCCTTCTCAACCAGCTTAGGTGAGCCTGAGCCCTTGCCCACTTATTCTATTGATACCAGCAATACTGCATGTTCGTGATTATTCTCATGTGGTTTCAGCCTTAGTGGACTCAGGCTCAGCTGTTAACATCATCCACCACTGCCTAGTCCAAGAACTCCAGTTTCCGGTCACTCTATGCACCGTCTCCCTGAAAATCATGGAGGTGGATAACCAACCTCTTGGGAATGCCCTCATCTACTCACCATGCATAGTGGACTGTTTCATGTTGAGAAGATTTCCCTGTTCATTACCTCCTCCACTGCCAACCCTATCATACTAGGCTTTCCCTGCCTACAAGATCTTAACCTGCAGATATCCTGGACCAAAAACTGGTCCCCTCACTGCAAACTCCATTGACTCAAGCGTGTCCTGCACCTACCCTCCCACACCACTATAGTGGAAACACCAACCCAAGGAATACCAGGATCTGAAGGAGGTTTTCCAAGTTACCCCAAGCTACCAAGTTACCCCCCCACACACACTGTCCCTGGGACTGCTGTATTGATCTACTACCCAGCATCACCCCACCAATGAGCCGTATCTATCCACTGTCCTACCCCAAAACACAGGCTATGGAGGAATATATTGAGGAGGCCTTGTCAGCTGACTCCATCCGACCCTCCACATCACCAGCACCATCAGGATTCCTTTTTGTGGGAAAAAAGGACAGGGGCCTGCAACCATGTATAGACTATTGGGGCCTCAATGCTATCAGGATTAAACATCCCTACCCATTACCATTAGTACCACCAGCCCTAGAACAGATCCGGGTAGCACAGATATTTACAAAACAGGACCTTAGTAGTGCATATGTCCTTATTCATATATGAGAGGGAGATGAGTGCAAGACAGCATTTCTAACACCACATGGGAACTACAATACCTGCTAATGCAATATGTACTAACCAATGTGGAAGCAGTTTTCCAGGCGTTTGTAAATGAAATTTTCAGAGACATTCTTAATCAATGTGTTATAGTCTACATAGATGATATACAGATCTGCTTAAAAGAACATGGAAACCCACGTATCTCAGAAATGCCAAGTTTTAATGGTTACTGCAACACAACATGTTTGTCAAGGAAGGGGCAGTGCAAGTTTCACAGACACACAATCATGTTTTCACAATCAGCAACTTCACAGGAACCCAGGGAGACTCCACCCCTGTGCCTTCTTTTCACGAAAACCTACCCCAGCAGAGGCCAACTATGACATCAGAAAGAGGGAGCTGCTATCTACAATGGAGGCACTGAAGGAGTGGAGACATTGGCTAGAGGGAGCTCTTTGGCCATTTCAGGTCTTAACCAACCACAAGAACCTGGAGTACATAAAACGGGCAAAAAGACAGATGAGCTCTGTTCTGTACCCTCTGTTCTTTAAATTTCAGTTTTCAGTCATTTATCGACCAGGCTCCAAAAACAGCAAAGTCGATGCACTGTCACGCTGCCATGACCCTGGGGAATACAAACCTGAACCCCAGTAATCATCGCCCCCATTAGGTGGGACACCATGGAAGAAATTCTCCAGGCTCAGCAGGTTGAAGAACCACCTCCTGAGTGCCCTCTGTCATTCCAATGTGTCCTCATCACCCTCCACCAATAAACAATTGAATGGGTGCACACATCACCCAGCACACATCACCCAGCTCCAGAAAAAGGACTATTTAACTTAACAGATTTGAGAGCTAAGTTATGTTACGTTAACTCCTGCTCAGTTTGTGTTCAAGCACACACACCCCAATCGACCAGGCCCCAGACTCCGGGGGTGTACAAAAAGAACACTTAGAGGTGTTCTTAGGGGGAGATTCTGTTACAACCATGTCTGCTAATCCCCCTACTACTCGCCAGAGGGAGCCTTCACTCGAATTTTGACACTTCTGGGTTGTGACAGTACGCTTCAGTTTTTTTTTATTTCCCGATTAGCAGATTTAAATACCACAACTAAACGCACATCTTCCTCAAGTATCTTTGGACTTTCTGTGTTACCAAGCCTTGTTATTCTCTATTGTTTGATTTGTGTATTACCTTTGCCTGTTACTTTATGTTTACAGTTTTTGTCAGTCTAGACTGTCTATCCTTGTTTCTGATTATCTTTGCCTGTTTTATGGATCCTATCTATGCCTGAAGATCTTGGATTATTCTGCCTTGGTTTTCAGTGAACTGTTTTACTCCACACATGGATCCTGCAGCTCAATCTTACTGTCAGACAGACAGTCAGACAGTCAGTCAATCTATCTAATCTGTTCTAAGTTGCCCCCTGTATAATACCTGTTTTATTTCACTCTTAATTAAGAACCAGCAACTTTTTTGTTCCAGCTTGCCTTTGCTGGATCTCTGCTGCGGACTGAGATTTTAGTTTTCACCAATGCTGATGCAAAAAATTAATATATGAAAAGAACTGTGCAAGCACTGATTAAGATAAAGTCTAAAGTGAGTGCATGCAAATGTTCATATACACACAAGCCAATTACTTATACTGTTATTTAGATTTATCAAAGACTAGATAATGTGATCTTAACACTAATAAAATCTTCTTCCTTTCCCAATTTGAAGGTAACCTTCACGCTAACTAATGCCATTATTTCTCATTGCATAAGGAGTGCGGTGTCCAGAGACGGCCAACAGCAAGTCTCCACTCGGGTTTTAAATTCACTTAATCAGGTCTACCAGGACTTGGCTCAGGCCTCTGGGGGCTAGGCTATTCAAAAGAAACCACCAAAAGAAATCTGCCCCAGGCTAGTTACATTATTGCAGTTTCCTCCAGATCTACACTGGTAACTAGAGAAATAATATAAACAAACATAATTTAATCAGACTGGCATCCCATTTAGGGTGTATTCAGGTCTCACCTTTTGATTCCAGTTTCTGTCTAGTCAGACAACCACACCAGCTAATCTTACACTGTCCTGCTGATCAATTCTAAAAGAGAAGATAAGTCTCTTTCATGCAGTCTGGGGTACTAGTAATTCTTCACCACAATCGGACGGTTTGTGGTCATACGAATCCAAAAAGCTGAAACCTGCTGCATCGTCAGCAAACAAAATTCCGCTGGAACCAACTATAAACAAACAAGCAAACAAACAAAACAAACAAATAAATAAATAAAGACACAAATGAGCATTTATTCCTTACAAATGCTCAAGACATAAATTAAGAACTATGTATTGTAATTAAGAATATGTTAAAATGGTAATTTAATGGAAAGAATTTTATTATTATTATTATTATTATTATTATTATTATTATTATTATTATTATTATTATTAGGGAATTCCCGCTAAAAAAGCAGATCTAGAGAGAGCTAGGAATTAGCAGAGAGTTAGGAACTGTGAGTAAAAAGCCAGAATCTTTATTTTATTATATTTAAAAATATATAAATATAAACATAAAAAATAAAAAATTTATATTTTATTAGTTTACTTCCTCTTTTGTATTTGAGACATAAAGACAAGAATGTATGTTGTATTAATGTGAATTTTTGAGTTTTATCAAAGACAAAGATTCAAAGTAACATAGCAGTGATGTTAAGGTTCATAACAATTATAACACCTTGTTGGTTGGTAAATAAGGATAAAATAATGAGATTTCCTCACTCAGGTTATTTATAGGATGGAGCAGTCCAGTCCAAGACATTGTGTAAACCAGACAATGAATTCAACTTCTGTCTATTCCTCCCCAAAATCCAAACCCATAAAACAACATATTCAACATACAATTTATTTGGTTACTTTATTTTATATAGTTTTTTGATTTGTATATTGTATATTTGATGTATATTGTAAATCTTTTGTTTTATATTTAGGTTTACTCATTTAGTAAACTAATATGTTTATTTTGTTATTTAATTTGCACCTTTAGTTATTGGCATAATGAATGAGTTTTCGTTTGGCAAGCCTGTGTTTCCTACAGTTTGACTGCATACATTGCAGCAGCGGTGGAATCAGCCAATAGAGGGCAGAGGAGCACAAAGAACAGTTCCAGGACAAGGGCAGGATGAGGAAGGGAGATAAAGTAGAATGGTGGGATCCCTAAAAAATAATAAAACATAGAATTATTATAACAACAAATAAATTTGTGATTTAAAAACAACAATATTATGTATTCTTTCATCAATATTACATCACATTATAGTCAGTGAATATAGTTTCCAATAATTAAAATTGTTTTATGCTGATAAAGGTAAGGTTTTTGGCCTGTCCTTCACCATTATTGTTCTTTTTCAGCAGGACATTCCAAATGGAAGGCAAAATGAAAAATCACATTTGCATATTGTCCTAAGCAAAGTCTCAAGTTTTGTACAGTATTTTCATCAAATGAGCATCAGTTATATTTTTAGTTAGTATTGTTAGTAATCGTATTGTTACCAGGTATATGCATCTGGTAATTAAAGTAGTAACTATTTAAATATTTATTTAATTAATATTTATTTTATTTGCACAGTAATACACTTTTATAGATGATTGAGTGCAGCAGAAAAAGAAGGATGCTCACCAAGATGCAGATCTTCAAAGAAGCAGAAATGGAGGAAAGACAGAGAGCGGGGGGTGGGTGGGGGGCATTCAAGAGTGCAGCGAGAGAGCACAGAGATTAAAAAATCATTGTCTAACTCATCGTCAATAATGCATCCATGTAAGTGCAAACTGGAATTGGCATCCAGTTTTTTTCCATTGTAACTTCAACTATATCATATTTTGGACAAAGCCCTTCTTCTAATATCTCTCCTGTAAAAATATATTGTTTATAAATTTTTCCTAATTGACGTGATTACCCTCAAAATTAGGATGTTAATGGTCATCTGAATGACACATGTAAGATGTGGGACTAAAATACTGCTTGTACATGTTAAAACTCTTACACTGTCCTAATTAAAACTATAGTGTATAGTAAAACTTGTGTCTGTAACAGTGATGACAAAACATTAGGCAGGTAAATAGTCATAAAATTAGATTAAATTGCATAGCCTAAACAGCCTGTATAAACTTATTAAACTTCCTTATTTACATTTTTTAATTGATCTGATCAGTTTGTGCTTAGCAAACATGCAAATGGATGCCTGGGGAGCTTAGAGGGTTCAGGATGGAGGTGAAAGTTTGTACTACTCCCACTCCCGATCAAGTGGACATCGAAAAAGGTCAGTTATTGAAAGTAAATCCTGAGGGGTATATGTACATATAGACATTGATGACTACTTTCTTGATTATAATAAAGATACGTCTCATATTCTCAGAAAGTAAGACATTAATACAGAAATATACCAATAAAGATTTTGTTCCCTGGAAGCTTTCAGAACAGTCAGAGATTCCCAAAGAGAGGTAAGCATGTCTAAAGGAACTCATTCTATTCTATTCTATTCTATTCTATTCTATTCTATTCTATTCTATTCTATTCCATTTTAATTTGTATAGCACTTTTAATAATGGACATTGTCTCAAAGCAGAAATATAAAAATAAAAATTACAAAGTTTAAAATGAAATTAATATTTATCTCTAATGAGTAAGCCTAACCCCTCTGGTTCCAGGAAGCCTACTGGAGGAGGGAAGTCTGAGTATGTGGATGTCTCTTTTCAGGGTGGAAGCAAGTGCAGAATTTCTCCTTATTTTCAATGCTGAACAAACTAGAAACAGAAACTGTGGTCAAAGAAAAACAAAAAACAACTACAAGTATACAGAACTACTCAAAAACTAGATCAAACAGGTCTAGTCTAGGTCTAGATGTTCTGATGATATATAAATGTTCTTTGTACTCTTTATATAAAATAATTTATATTGCTATTAAATATAGACTATCTGCTGAATGGGCTGCTGAATGAGTGGGTAGTGTGTATAGTATATATTTGATATGAAACCTTCTTCTTGTTGTTAAGATAGTGCTTGGCACAGATGCTTCCACTAAGCTGAATGCTATACTGCAAAGCAATTCTCTAAGAATATCCTCTGTCAAAAAACCTTGTTCCTAAAGCTGGGTGTCAGGCTTGTACAGCCTACATGAGCATACGCTAGAGAACTTTGACTATGCTGACTGGTCACTTGACATTCCTAAAATTCTAAGAGTAGCAATAATTCATCATGAGTAATTTCATTAATAAATAGTAGTAAGCCTTCAGAAGCTACTCTTTGAGGGAAATTTTAAATAATAGAACTATTACTTTTGCACTTCCTGATGAGTTACATAAAAAGGGAAACAGTTTACTATGGGAGTGTCTTCCATACCTGTTTTTTTTTTTTTTGTGACACTCTTAATGACGAGTACAGACACAAAAGTTTGTTCATTACTAGAGAGTGTAGATCCACTGAAGACACCTGAAGGTTAAAGCTTTAAGGTATGATTTACACTACAATGTTCTATTTATGTATTGAATAATTATTGACAAAAATATTAGAAGGCAGATTGTTTATATTATTTTTCTCTTCACAGTCTTGAAGATGATAACCACCACAGTACAGTTTCAAACACTGTTCCGTCTGTATCTCATGATGATCCTCATAACAAGTCAGACAACGGCCTTTATGACTCTTTGGACAAAATCTAAAAAGCATCAGGACATAACTCGTGATGCAATTCTACAGACAACAGCTGATGTCTGCAAACTGCGAGCACTCAATCAGGGACGAGATTTTCTTCTGGTAAATAAAACATTTTATATATACTGTATGTTTCATTGATTTTTTTTGAATGACAATTTAATGACATTTTTTTTTATCTTTCTTAACCCAGAAATTCCCACTGACAGTAGACTCAGTGGCAGAAGCTTGTTTCTCATCTCATTTTGCCAAACACTTTCACAGGAGCATCAACGAGATAAATCATCACAATGCCTGGGTTGACTTTTCGAAAATGTTTATCCCAAGTTACCATTTTAACAGCGAGGAGTTTTTATCTGGACGGGATCTTATTACTAAAGGAGTTTCTGCTGTCAAATACAGTGTCAGGCAACAGAGCTATCAAGCTGCTAGAGAGGCGCTTGGTAAAATCCTACACACTTTGCAGGTATGGCACCATGTTATTGAAGAAAATCAGAATTGCTAAAAATTGAGCTGAAAATATATTGAGAAATTTAAAACAAATTAGACATTGATCAACATTGCTTTAATATCTAACAAAGTGTCATGCTTTATTGAGACATTACTTGTTCAGCATTAACAGAATGTGTGGGTTATTGTTTACTTCTTGAATAAAGAAGCAACAGCTACATTGATTTTGCAGTGATTGTGTTGTAATCCAGACCCTGCTTCATGTCTTTCCCTAAGGATTTTTACAGTCATAGTAACTGGATTGAGCTGGGAAAGCGAGAACCGTATTCCACCCTGATTAAACCAGACACCCCGATCAGCAACATAGCAGGTAAATAAACACAGTGTAGGTATATGGGTGTTTGTGGTAAACTGTGTTTACCTGTATTTCCTGTTCCCGTAAATATAAGTGTACTTAGAGTTTTAGTATATGTGAACAATTGTGATTATACATTTGAAAAGGATTTAAAGTACTTTTTGTGTTAAAGATAAATAGCCTCTGTGGAAGATTTGCTTGGATAGATAGATAGATAGATAGATAGATAGATAGATAGATAGATAGATAGATAGATAGATAGATAGATAGATAGATAGATAGATAGATAGATAGATAGATAGATAGATAGATAGACTGGGGTTTTGAGATATGCTGTTCACGCTATATTGAACAAGCCAAAGAAACAGGCAATGTTGAAGACCATAAACACAGAGGTCAACCATGGAAGCTAAATACTGCAGATGAAAGATACATCATGCTTAATTGACCTCAACATCAGAAGATGTCCAGCAGTACCATCAGCAAAGAACTGGTGGAAAAAAGTGGGAACCAGGTATGCCCATCTGCTGTCTTCATGGAAGAATTATGGCCAAAAGCCATACATCCAACATGGAAACAAGGCTAAGAGACTTAACTATGCACAAAAACATCTGAACTTGGGTTCAGAAAATGGTAGCAGGTGCTCTAGACTGATGACTGTGGTTCATTTTCTAAGATGTTTGGAACAACCTACCTGCCGAATTCCTGGTGCTGTGTACAAGTGTACCTAGAGGAATTGATGCTGTTCTGCAGGCAAAGGGTGATCCAAATATTTCAAGACATTCACACCAAATATTGACTTGATTTGGATTTCTTTTCTGTTCAAAACTCTATTAACACATATTTTTGAAAGCATAGTAAAACTTTTGCAAAGTACTGTATTTATTGAAAACTTGTATCTTGTATACTGATGCCTGATGTGGAAATAAATTGTACACCAAGGACAATGCAATTACAAAAAAAGAATCCGCAGCAGCCCATGTTTTAAAGGAAATGAAACAGATTAATTTGATGTCATACAACATAAGTTTCTAAGTTTCTTATCTGTTTTGCCAGATTCAGAAACATGCAGAAAATGTACTGGTGACACCTGTACAGGAAACATCCTGGAAGAGGTCATTGAAAAGCAGAAACTAACATCAGGATACTATGGCTTGTCCAAACCAAAAGGTAATGTCTCAAAGAGTTTAAGCAAAAAAATAAAGTCAGAGATATTTAGTATGAAATCAACATCTAGAAAATTGTCGGATGAAAATATTCCAGTTTTACCTGTTTATTTAAATCTACGGTGACCGAGAAGTGCAAAACAATAAAACAAATCCGAAAACAAAATAACAAATCAGTAAACAAATTAACAAATTCAAAAACACAACGACAATTTAGACAAAACAGAAAAGGTAGTTTGCAAATGGAATTCTTAACGTTGATTGGACGAGACATCTGTCACTCAAGATATACAAGAAGTAGAATATTGTGTATCTAACTTTATTTCTTGTACATGTGTGGAGTTCTGCCTTCACTTTTAACCATTTTTTAGATTCTTTAGGAAGGACGTTTATATGGTGTGATTTTGGATATACTGATAGAGTATCATGGCATAAACATTAGTTTGCAATTTCTAAAAACACACCTAACACACCTAAATACCAAACTATTCCAGATTAAAAGATGTACAGAGTGCTATAAGAGCAGTGCTGTGTTCATATACACACAAAGCAACTTTTTACAGCCACAGCAAGTTGTACTTCCGTGTATTCTGAGTGACAGATGTCTCGTCCAATCTGCGTTAAGAATTCCATTCGCAAACTATACCTACCTTTTCCATTTTGTCTAAATTGTCTTTCTGTTGTTGGATTTGTTATTTTGTTTTCTGATTGGTTATTGTGTTTTGCACTTCTCAGACACCGTATAAATCTGTTTAATTTTCACCTGCAATGTTGATACAGTATTTTACATTTTGTTCACTCTGTCATACAAATTAAATATTTTGTGTCTTCAAATTTCTATTTTATCTTAAGGAAAGTGCAGTCATGGAGGATTACTTGATATATCAAGTTGGTTTGAAGGTGGCATAAATAAGGATACAGACAGCTCCCACCATGGTTATCTGCATTATGAGGCGGCATCGGTAGCTACTGCTGCTACCAGAGAACTACTGGAAGATATCAGAGCAGCGATTGGAGATTCTGAATTTCTTAGGTACTTGAACAAGTCTATAACTGTATAAATATACTGAGTAATAATATTTAAAAAAGCACAGACAAATATATGTTACTATGTAGGCTTATCTGCTCAGTAGTACAGCTGTGTGTGACACTGCTCTTAATTGTCACCCCTCAGACTGATGGGATTCAGCCCGACATTGTGTTTTGTTATTGACACCACTGGCAGCATGGGTGATGACATTGATGAGGTCAGAAGAAAAGCTTTTTCTATCATTGACAGTAGAATAGGCACAGCAGCTCCACCCTCAGAATACATCCTCGTGCCATTTAATGACCCTGGTAAGTCTGATTCCTTGATTGTTTTTAAAATACGAATTTTAAAAGCATACTATATGCTGTATGTGATTATATGCATAATAAATATATATGTGTGTAATATGGAAACTATTTAATTTAATTCATTTTAGTTGTATAGCGCTTTTAACAATGGATATTGTCTCAAAGCAGCTTTACAGAATATAAAAAATATAGAACAAAAAGTTCAAGATTTAATATTGGACTTATATTTCAATTTATTTGTATTTATCCCTAATGAGCAAGCCTAAGGCAACAAGGAAAAGCTCCCTTAGATAATATGAGGAAGAAAACTTAAGAGGAACCAGATTCAAAAGGGAACCCATCCTCATTTGGGTGACACCAGAGAGTGTGATTATAAATAATAATGTCCTTTCTACAGTTGTATACAGTCATTTAAATTTGTGTAACCAGGCACACAAGCAACACAGAAATTAGCTCAATATCTGACTTCATTGTAGATTTAACACCGACTCCTCCATGCCAGAGCCTTCAAATGCTCAATGATGGAGATACAGCATATGTAGATGTTATTTTGTGTATTGATTAGGAGGTTGTTATACTCAAAGTCCACATAGGGTTGGCATCTCCTATTCAAGAAATCTTCTCTCCAAAACCTTCATAAAGCGGAATCTAACTGGAGCTAGTACATCTCTAGATGCCTCTGGATCCTCATGGGGTTGACAGCTTCTCTTTGAAGGTCCAAAATCTTCATGAAGCAGAACACAACTGGAGCTGGCACAATTTCTAGATGCCTTGGAATGGGTAGAAAAGTAGAAGGAAGTAAGAGGAATTAGCATAGCTGCTGTTCATAAGATGTACTGGAGCACAAGGTTATGAGATGTATTATGTGTATGCCTGGCTAAAGAGATATGTCTTTAATCTACATTTTAACTGGGAAAGTGTGTCTTAACCCCTGAACATTGTCAGGAAGGCTATTCCAAAGTTTAGGAGCTAAATGTGAAAAATGTCTAATGCCTATAGTGGACTTTGCTATTATGGGAACTACCAGAATCCAGAGTTTTGCGATTACAAAGAGCATGAAGGATTGTAGCGAGAACACTGGTTTAAAACCAGCTAAGCAATTTAGAGCTTGGTAAGTAAGTAGCAATAGTTTCTAATTTATTCAAAACTTAACAGGTATCCAGTGTGGGGATGACACAGTTGGGGTTATATGATCAAACTATTCAATTCAATTATATTTATAAAGTGCTTTTAACAATAGACAATGGGTTCAAAGCAGCTTTTCCAGCTCTGGATATGGATTTAGATTTATATCTAATAAGCAAGCCAGAGATCATGGTGGCAAGGAAAACAGGAAATCTGTGAATCTGAGAATCTGTATGGTACTAACTCACAAGGCTGAGAGAACACAGATTATTAGGTATGTTGTTAAAAATTAGAGGTTTAAGAGGGAGTACATTATGTGCAGAGTGCAAGCAGGCATTCTGTAAAGACTAGCTATGGCAGCTTAAATAAATAGGAGATCCAGAAAGTAAAACAGGCATCAAGGTATCATGTGATATAGAGGAGCCAGTCATTCCAAGATCAACCAACCTGAATGAATGCATGATCAAGGGTTTGATAACTGCCAGTCCAGTTTATTGCATATTATTCCACAGCTAGTTGCCAGTGATTACAATGTCAGTTAAATAAACAAGGACACATTCATTTATACAATACTTATACTAATACTTATTATACATTTATTCATTCATACAGTTCTTGAACAAACACAAATTAATTTCAGTTGTCACTTATGTTATAGCAGCCATAAACAAACACTGTAAATATAAAGTGCATATCCTTGTTAGGTGGAGTTTCTGCCATTAAAGATCCCCATGTGATTTGCTAGTATAGAAACAATTATTAAATAAAGTGAACTGTGACCTACTGTCAGAACAGCAGTTATAGTTAATTTGAGAATTCGAGGTCCATGAGACTTGATGAGGTACATGATATAAGATAATAACCAATGTAGTAGGGTTTCCTATATCAGAAATGAAAAGAAAAAGCAAAAAGTGACATTTTCATGTCATGTTGCTTACTGATAAAAAAGTAAAATAAAAATGGAAAAATAATTTTAAAATTATATATTGGGTTAAATTTTTTTATTCTAATTTCTTTAATTTAATTTCTATTTTTTACTAGAAAATATAAATTAGTATTTTCTGTGCTTATGGTACAGTGTATGGACAAATTATAGATACTGCATTTTATCTAAGCAGGACCAAAATTGTTAAGCATAACATAATACAATGGATTGATTAAACAAACAAACAAATTATTGCCCATTCTTTCAGATTATGGCCCACTAACAAGAACAACTGATCTGAATCAGTTTAAAGTGCAAATTAATGCACTTAGACCTCACGATGGAGGAGATGCCCCTGAAATGTGTCTTTCAGGTCTCCAGGTAATTTTCTAACTTGTTGCTCTTTGAATGTCCTGAAATATAAACCAGCTTATTAATATTATTCATGCTTCCATGATTTGTGTAAATGTTATCTATTTGGGGGAATAAAAATATATTTCTATTTCCAAACTTATATATTTAAAAAGATGTCAATAGGGCTACATGCGATGACGTGCCGCATTAAATGTATTTGTTTATGAAATTATTTTTTATATTTTTCTATCATTGTATCCTTTCCGTTCTAGCTTGCCCTCACTGGATCTCTTCCACAGTCTGAGATTTTTGTTTTCACTGATGCTGATGCAAAAGATAAATGGTTGACAAGCACTGTGCGAGTACTGATTGAGAAAACAAAGTCTGTTGTGAGTACATGCAAATCTTATCATGCTTTGGCCCATTTCCAAAAATAGACTTAAAGTTCTCAAAACACTTAATGCAAGTACTACAGGCATTTCTCTGTCTTATGAAATCTCTGTCTTACCTACAGAAGGTAGAAACTCACTTGAAACCATTAACTCATTTATTCTGAACAAAGTATATTCATAATATTTACAGAAAAATATAAAAATGGTATCTTTCCCAAGATGGCAAAAAGCTTAATGTCACATGGGGCTCATGGACAGAGACAGGCCATGAGGACACAGGTGCAGGTGGGCTCTTTATTATAGTTCCAAAGACAGGCAAGAACAGGATTACTGGCTAGGCTAATAACAAAACTCAAAACAAAACAAAGACAGGCAGGAAGAGAACAGGCTATAGTCAGGAAACTGGATAAATGAAAATGCTGAACAAAGGCTCAGTAATCTTGCAAACGCAAAAACATGGAAGCATATATTTTGCAACCAAAACAAAAAAAGCATGGGTTTAAATGAGACCATGAATCAAGAATGAAACTGAAAACAGATGAACATAATCAGCAGGATAGAAAAGGAAAGAGCAAATGACAAGACAGGGGTGAATGTGAATAAAAAGCACATGGCAAAGTAAACAAACAAGGAACAAAGTGGAACAGTAACAGAACATAAGAATAAGTGAGAAAAGTGATACTCCCAAACTGCTTTATACCTGGGACTGGAGCAGAGCATGGGACTGGGATTGGTGCAGGGCCTGGGACTGGGATTGAAGCAGTACTCAATTTAGATCAGTAAGATTAATTCAATGTATATTATGATTAAGGAAAGACATTTTTTATTTGTATGCATACATTTAAATTCTGTGTTAAAGCAATGAAAAATGGTTATAATTTTTTGATGAAATGACTAATGTTTTGCGGTACTTCATGGTGTTTTGAGACTATTACTATTATCATTTGATGATTGTACCAAAATAACTAACAAAAATATACACACACAGGACAATTACTAATAGTGTTAATTAGAACTTTTCAAAGTTTGTAAATTATACTGATCATTTATACCTTAGTTGTAATTAAAGATGAGTTCATCTTGTGAAACCACTTAAAAATTACATTTTCTTTCTTTCCCAATCTGAAGGTGAACTTTATGTTAACTAATGGCTTTAGTCTTCGGCGTCGCAGATCTGTCCATCGCCAACAGCGAGCATCCACTGGGCTATCCACTCAGTTGAACCAGGTCTACCATGAGCTGGCTCAGGCCTCTGGGGGTCAGGCTATTGAGGTCACCAAAGCAACATTGGGCCAAGTCACTGGCATTATTGCAATTATCTCCAGCCCTACACTGGTGATTATAGAAATACTTTAAACAAAAAAAGATAGTAGCATAAAGATAACTCTTAGTTTACTTGCAGTGTACCCATCATTTGGACTAGCATCACATTTAAGCTGTGGTCCTGCCTTACATTCAGTGCTTCTGAGAGCTCCAGATTGATATGAACTGTAAAAGGATAAAGAACTTACCTCAGTCAGGGGTGGCACATAATGAATCTGAACCCAAGATTGAGGCCAACTGAGTAAATAGGTAGAAAAAATATTATAGACTATAATCTATTTTGGATGTGAGGCTGGAGTGAATGTTTGGAGACATTACATTTAATAATCACAAAATTTATCAGTGGTCAATGGTACAAACAGGCAGAGCTCGGAACAAAAACTAACAGATATACACAGGCTAGGCATTTGACATATGGCATATATGGCATATGTGGTTATAGTCAAAAATGGAAAAAAGTAGAAAGACTAAGAAATGTACACAGTAGAGAACATTGTAAAACTTTGCAGTGTGATTGTGAATTTGGCTTGGATTTACAGTTCTTCCAGGTGGGTGATCTGGAACGTTATAATGTCTGGGTTGGATCTAGTCCTCCTGAAAAGAATCTGAGTGTAACACTTGATAAAATTACATATGACTGAACTACTGTAAATAAATTCTTGAAATAATATGAGTGCATAGCCTATAATTGGTTTATGCGCTTCTGCACTGCTTACTTAGTTCATCAATATTTGCTAAAACTTCTACAGTGCTGAAGTTAAAATGATATATTTTTTTTTAAATCTTTTTAGAAACTTGTTCATATTATTATTCTGTTTCTTCAGGTAACTCTCTTTCAGGCTGTAAGAAACCCAGGAGATGCTGAAATCTTCTCAGTCTTTGTGGATTCTTCTTTGCAAAATCTGACAATTTACATCACAGGCAACTCTCCAGTTTACACCATCACTAGTCCCTCAGGTGTGTAGATTGTAAAAAATATCCAATAACCCTTATTCTGAAAAATGGCAACATAACATCAACTTTATGTAATGCTAGGCTAAATATTCACAATGATCCAATTATCTAACCCAGGAGTCTCACAGAACAGCACTAAACTGAATGGGACTTTGGGGCTTATTCAGAAGGTTGGTAACTTCCACATAGTGCAACCAAATATTGCAGAGCAGGTTGGACTGTGGCTCTTCAGTATTAATTCCACACAGCCCTACAGCATCAAAGTTATTGGTAAAATCAGTTGTCTAATCTCTCCTGATTATCTGTCAATAAATAAATGACAGCAATGAAAGATATTCAATTAGTAACTGGGTATGTCTGTCTGTCTCTCTGATTGTTTGTGTGTTTGTTTGTTTGTTTGTTTGTTTGTTTTTAATATTCAGGTCAAAGTGTTGTCGACTTCATGTTCTACTTTGTAGAACTTTCCGAAGGGCTTCATCCAAGCTATGCTGTATTAAACAGCCGGCCTACAGCAAGTAAGTCAACAACTCTGCATAACAAATAATCAGTTAACTGTTTTTTTTTCTTATATTTCTACTCTATTTTTATACTTCATTTTAGACAATAATGTCACCCTGTTGGTGACCTTGGTCGGTGGAGACAGTGTGAAACTTACAGAGGTATCTCTGGTTGAAGCCTCAAGTTTCATCTCTTTTAATGGGTCACTAGAAGAGGTAACTAGTGGGCAGTACTTTGTGACCTTCAACAGAGTCCCAGCAGGAGAGTTTACAGTTCGTGTGGTTGGACAGATCAGTTCCTCAAGATCTTCAAATAACACCTTTCAGAGACAATCACCAACTCAATTCCAAACATCAACTGTGATCATTACTGTAAGTCTGAATACAAAATATGAGAAATTATCAAAAATTACACTCTAGGTGAAAAAAACCTTATAAATATACTAATATTTAATATTTATTTTTGAGAGATAAGTGTTCAAGTGCATAGTTTGCAAAAGCTAATTTTAATGCCATTGAAATATGCTTTTTGGGGTAACAGTTTACTTTCTTTTATTCTTACCCTCAGACTCAACCAGTTGGAACAATGGAACCAGGAAAACAATTCACTCTCCCATTCACAATTGCAACCAATGGCACTGGAGGAATCTTTAACATAAGTGCCAACAATGATCGCAATTTTAATACTCGCTTTAACACATCTGTAACTCTCGTTAGTGGGGTCAGTGTGAATGATACAGTAACTCTCACTGTTCCTGAAAATATTACCTCTGGAACTGATGTCACTGTGACAATTGAAGCTAAAGCAGCTAATGGAACTGACTCCAACTATGCTGTGCTGCGCATTGCTGTTATTGCTCCGGTAATTACTAATATTACTTGAAATAATCAAGGAATTTGCTGTCAAAAGAATTACCAGTGCCTAAATTCTGTTGTTGAAGAGAAGGGCATTTAAGTTTTAAAGTAGACAGGCCTTTCCATTATACCTCAATACAAACTACTATGATACTCATTTCAGGTTTCTGTGGTCATCTAAAAAATAAAAACCTGCTAAATACCCAAAAAGACAATTTGGGGAAATTGGGTTTTTCTGTCTATACAGTACCTTGCCACTTCTTATTTAAGAGACTATACATAGATTTCACCAAATCAATATGGAAATTTAGTAAACAGGTATGCAGACACCTGAAACCTTGTTTCACCTGATTTTGTGGTTTGGATATATAGAGAAATATATTTTATTTGAATTAAATATTGTAATTAAGTATAATAATAAAGGTAATAATTAAGCATAAATAATAAAAAAATCTCAAAATATCTGAACTGAAACTAATACTTCACTGTTTTCTCCTCCTTTAAGGTAAAAGATTTTACTCCTCCCTTGTGTGAGGCAGTTAGTGTAAAGGCTAACTGTTCAGGCAACTGCAGCCTTTCCTCATGGTATCTCACTGCCAACGTGACTGATGGAAATGGGTCAGGAATTCAGAGTGTGAGAACCCTCCAGGGAAACGGGAACCTCACCACCACCACTGTGCTCAGAGACACAGGTGTGAATGTCACTATGGTCATCTACAATGCCTCTTGCTGTTCCCAGAACCTGGAACTGGTTGCTGTGGATAAAGCAGGAAATGTTGCTACCTGTTTTAATATTGTAAAGGCTACAGAAACAAGCACCAGCACTGCATCCATTGTAACAGCAACCAACACCACTATCACCAACACCACCACCAACAACACAATCACCAACACCACCACCAACATAAACAACAACATCAACACTACTAACTCCACCACTATCACCAACACCACCAACAACAACACAATCACCAACACCACCACCAACATAAACAACAACATCAACACTACTAACTCCACCACTATCACCAACACCACCAACAACAACACAATCACCAACACCACCACCAACATAAACAACATCAACACTACCAACTCCACCACTATCACCAACACCACCAACAACAACACAATCACCAACACCACCACCAACATAAACAACATCAACACTACTAACTCCACCACTATCACCAACACCACCAACAACAACACAATCACCAACACCACCACCAACATAAACATCAACACTACCAACTCCACCACTATCACCAACACCACCAACAACAACACAATCACCAACACCACCACCAACATAAACAACATCAACACTACTAACTCCACCACTATCACCAACACCACCAACAACAACACAATCACCAACACCACCACCAACATAAACAACAACATCAACACTACTAACTCCACCACTATCACCAACACCACCAACAACAACACAATCACCAACACCACCACCAACATAAACAACATCAACACTACCAACTCCACCACTATCACCAACACCACCAACAACAACACAATCACCAACACCACCACCAACATAAACAACATCAACACTACTAACTCCACCACTATCACCAACACCACCAACAACAACACAATCACCAACACCACCACCAACATAAACAACAACATCAACACTACTAACTCCACCACTATCACCAACACCACCAACAACAACACAATCACCAACACCACCACCAACATAAATAACATCAACACTACTAACTCCACCACTATCACCAACACCACCAACAACAACACAATCACCAACACCACCACCAACATAAACAACATCAACACTACCAACTCCACCACTATCACCAACACCACCAACAACAACACAATCACCAACACCACCACCAACATAAATAACATCAACACTACTAACTCCACCACTATCACCAACACCACCAACAACAACACAATCACCAACACCACCACCAACATAAACAACATCAACACTACCAACTCCACCACTATCACCAACACCACCAACAACAACACAATCACCAACACCACCACCAACATAAACAACATCAACACTACCAACTCCACCACTATCACCAACACCACCAACAACAACACAATCACCAACACCACCACCAACATAAACAACATCAACACTACCAACTCCACCACTATCACCAACACCACCAACAACAACACAATCACCAACACTACCACCAACATAAACAACATCAACACTACCAACTCCACCACTATCACCAACACCACCACCAACATAAACAACAACATCAACACTACTAACTCCACCACTATCACCAACACCACCAACAACAACACAATCACCAACACCACAACCAACATAAACAACATCAACACTACTAACTCCACCACTATCACCAACACCACCAACAACAACACAATCACCAACACCACCACCAACATAAACAACATCAACACTACCAACTCCACCACTATCACCAACACCACCAACAACAACACAATCACCAACACCACCACCAACATAAACAACATCAACACTACCAACTCCACCACTATCACCAACACCACCAACAACAACACAATCACCAACACCACCACCAACATAAACAACATCAACACTACCAACTCCACCACTATCACCAACACCACCAACAACAACACAATCACCAACACCACCACCAACATAAACAACAACATCAACACTACTAACTCCACCACTATCACCAACACCACCAACAACAACACAATCACCAACACCACCACCAACATAAACAACATCAACACTACCAACTCCACCACTATCACCAACACCACCAACAACAACACTATCACCAACACCACCACCAACATAAACAACATCAACACTACCAACTCCACCACTATCACCAACACCACCAACAACAACACAATCACCAACACCACCACCAACATAAACAACATCAACACTACCAACGCCACCACTATCACCAACACCACCACCAACATAAACAACATCAACACTACCAACGCCACCACTATCACCAACACCACCAACAACAACACAATCACCAACACCACCACCAACATAAACAACATCAACACTACTAACTCCACCACTATCACCAACACCACCAACAACAACACAATCACCAACACCACCACCAACATAAACAACATCAACACTACCAACTCCACCACTATCACCAACAACACCACAAACACCACCACTATCACCAACACCACTACCAACACAATCAACACCAACACCACCCCAATCACCAACACCACCACTATCACCAACACCACCACCAACACCACCACTATCACCAACAACAACACCACCAACACCACCCCAATCACCAACACCACCACTATCACCAACACCACCAACAACACAATCAACACTAACACCACCACTATCACCAACACCACCACTATCACCAACACCAATAACACCAACACCACCACAATCACCAACACCACCAACAACAATACCACCAACACCACCCCAATCACCAACACCACCACTATCACCAACACCACCACCAACAACAATACCACCAACACCACCCCAATCACCAACACCACCACCAACACCATCAACACCAACAGTACCACTATCACCAATACCACCAACAACAACACCAACACTGCCACTACCACTAACACCACCACTATCACCAACAGCACCAACTACACCACCACTATCACCAACACAATCAACACCAACAACAGCACTATCACAAACACAACCAATAGCACCTCCAATACCAACACCACCACCAACATAAACAACATCAACACTACCAACTCCACCACTATCACCAACACCACCACTATCACCAACAGCACCAACAACAACAACACCACTATCACCAACACCAACAACAACACAATCAACACTAACACCACCACTATCACCAACACCACCAACAACAACACCACCACTATCACCAACACCAATAACACCAACACCACCACAATCACCAACACAACCAACAACAATACCACCAACACCACCCCAATCACCAACACCACCACTATCACCAACACCACCACCAACACAATCAACACCAACACCACCACTATCACCAACAACACTATCAACACCACCCCTATCACCAACACCACCACTATCACCAACAACACTATCAACACCACCCCTATCACCAACACCACCACTATCACCAACAACAACAACAGTACCAACAACACTATCAACACCACCCCTATCACCAACACCACCATCACCAACAACAACAACACTACCAACACCAACACCATCAACACCAACAGTACCACTATCACCAATACCACCAACAACACCAACACTGCCACTATCACTAACACAACCACTATCACCAACAGCACCAACAACACCACCACTATCACCAACACCAACACAATCAACACCAACAACAGCACTATCACAAACACAACCAATAGCACCTCCAACACCAACACCACCACCAACATAAACAACAACATCAACACTACCAACTCCACCACTATCACCAACACCAACACCACCACCAACAACACCACCAATACTTCCACTGTCAACAACACCACCATCACCAACAACACCAACACAATCAACACCAACACCACCACTATCACCAACACCAATAACACCAACACCACCACAATCACCAACAACACCACAAACACCACCACTATCACCAACACCAACACCACTACCAACACAATCAACACCAACACCACCCCAATCACCAACACCACCACTATCACCAACACCACCACCAACACCACCACTATCACCAACAACAACAACACTACCAACACCACCCCAATCACCAACACCACCACTATCACCAACACCAACAATAACAACACTACCAACACTACCACTATCACCAACCCCAACAGCACCACTATCACCAATACCACCACTATCACCAACAGCACCAACAACAACACCACCACTATCACCAACACCAATAACACCAACACCACCACAATCACCAACACCACCAACAACAATACCACCAACACCACCACTATCACCAACACCACCACCACCAATACCAACAACACCACCCCAATCACCAACACCACCACCACCAACAATACCAACAACACCACCCCAATCACCAACACCACCACTATCACCAACACCACCACCACCACCAACACAATCAACACTAACACCACCACTATCACCAACACCACCAACAACACCACCACCACAATCACCAACACCACCACCAACAATACCACCAACACCACCCCAATCACCAACACCACCACTATCACCAACACCACCACCAACAATACCACCAACACCACCCCAATCACCAACACCACCACTATCACCAACACCAACACCATCAACACCAATAGCACCACTATCACCAATACCACCACTATCACCAACAGCACCAACAACATCACCACTATCACCAACACCACCACCAACACAATCAACACTAACAACAGCACTATCACAAACACAACCAATAGCACCTCCAACACCAACACTACCACTATCACTATCACCAACACCACCACAAATACAGCTACAACAACAACATCCCATCCCACCAACCAAACCAGCACTAATAGTGCTGAATGTTGTTTGTGTTTGCCAGTCTTCATTTGGCTCAATGTCGGAGTATCATTTTACCAATTAATGCAGTTCTAAGAATACAGAGAGTAAAAAAATATGTAATGTATTTAAACTTAATTTAAGTCTAAACCCAGTTTAAATACTGAATGTATTACTCTTTGATTTGAGGGTCTATTATCATTATCAAATATCAGTGCATAAACCATATGTGCTAATCATATTAAAGAAACAATTTTTGCCAGCAATCTGAAATCTATGACATTGATCTTTAGCATCAGTTTTCATTTTCATTTTTAAATACAAGATTAAAATTAAAGTACTGGGTATTGTTATTCACATCCTTCTTTTGCTAGTTTTTTTTTTTTTTTGTTTGATTAATTACAGTCTTTTTGCTATTATATGCATACAGGCTTATAAGATTTCAATTTCTGGTATAGCTCTGGTATTCCTCTGTTGTACTTGAATAATTCTATTTTTATTGGCAAAATGTAAGTGCATTTATTGTTTAATGAACTGAATTACAAAGGGATGTACAGATAATGACATAAGGATTACTGGTATACAGTAATTTGAACCATGTATCAAATACGTTCATTGTGTTTAACAGCAAAATAAATAAATAAATAAATAAATAAATCTGTTGATTACTGTCTATGATTTAACGGTTCTGTTTATATTAGATAGATAGATAGATAGATAGATAGATAGATAGATAGATAGATAGATAGATAGATAGATAGATAGATAGATAGAACTTTATTGTCATTGCAAAGTCCAGGTACGTAGCAACAAAATGTTGTTTAGCATCAGAAGTGCACATAGTAGAAATTGTGCAAATAAACAAGTGCAGATAAATATGTAAATATATGGTAAATATAAATATATGGCAGGTAGTAGGTGCATAAAATATATTTCTTTCTCTTGTATTTTTTTCCCTTTTGATTTGCTATAACCGTAATTAAAATGTGAACACAGACTTGTTCGTTTGAAATAAGCGCTTGAAAGCTAAGTCAATTTTCTGGCATTATTGATCGACTCTACCTATGTAAACAGAAAAATGTTGACTGGTTTCAGCTAGCGCCCTAGTAATACCTCTCTTATCCAAAGAATATATATATTTTTCTATATAATATAACGTTTTGAATATAATATTTGAGTATGAGTATTTTTTAATAAGGATAGGAAGATCATTACTGATAATTATATTTTACAGTTAAACATCTATATTATTGGTATTTACATTGCATTTCTAATAGAAACACAACCATATCCCCTACATTATCATATCTTTAATAGATACATCCACAGCTACAATATATAAGAATTTTTTATTAATGCACTGTATATTTCTGCTTGAATTTATGGGTATATAGAAATTCTACATAAATCTAGCGGTAAGAATTCCAATGGGGAAATAAAATTTTCACATTTCCTGTAATAAATAAGCGATGTAGTATAATTTACTGCTTCAGACCAATTCACTAACTAGCTTTTATAAATAAAAAACTTTAATTCAATTTAATTACTTTTATTTGTTTAGCACCTTTAACAATGGGCATTGTCTTAAAGCAGCTTTACAAAATTAAAGAAACATAGAATAAAGTTTAAAATTAAGTTACTATTTATCTCTAACATTTATGAGCTAATAATGAGCAAGCCTGAGGCAACAGTGGCAAGGAAAAACTCCCTGGGATGATATGAGGAAGAAATGTAAATGTAAATAATTTCCTTTTTTCAAAAGTTTATAGTCACATGGAATTATGCAACCAAGAGCTCCTGAAGAACCAATAGGTCAGCATAATTTTTGAGTTCATTAAAGACTTAACACTAATTAAGAAAACACTTCCTGCAGAAAGCTGACCGATGCAATGGCAGTTCAAAGACGGTGCAATAGTCTCAGAGTGGTTCTATCCATGGCAGTCCCCTGGATCATTGGCAGTCCACTCAGATCTATCCCGAGTAGCAGTGAGACTCCAACCAGGGGTAGAGCATCAGGATGGAGCAGGCAGGTCTGGAAAGAAGAAGCAGTCACACCGGACACTGGGAGCTCTGGAGTGGATCGAAAAAGAGAGACAGAGAGAGAGAGAGAAACAATAAGTGCAGACAGGGACTCTGGCAAGACTAGGTCTGACAGCATAACTAAAAGGGAGAGCCAGTAGAATGACAAGGACATGAGATCTTCCAGGGACATAAACAAACACCTCACAGTTAGCAAACCTGAGCGACATCCCAGTACACCAAACACTCTATACCCATGAACCTAGGGGCAGTGGTGGCTCAAGTGGTTAAGGCTCTGGGTCGTTGCCTGGAAGATCAGGGGTTCAAGCCCCAGCACCGCCAAATTGCCACTGTTGGGCCCTTGAGCAAGGCCCTTAACCCTCTCTGCTCCAGGGGTGCCGTATCATGGCTGACCCTGCGCTCTGACCCCAACCTCCAAGGATGGGATATGCAAAGAAAGAATTTCACTGTGCTGTAATGTATATGTGACAAATAAAGGCTGTTTCGTTTCGTTTCAAGATCTGCTCCTTTACCTAAGAAAACCTATACATAGTTGACTAAAAAATGTGTTTTCAGCCTGGACTTAAACACTGAGTCTGTGTCTGAGTCTCGAACACTAACTGGAAAGCTGTTCCATAACTGTGGGCCTTTGAAGAAATCATCATAAATCATAAATCATAAATAACAAAAATATCGCTCAGGTACTGAGGCGCAAGACCATTCAGTGCACTATTGGTCAGTAATAGTATTTTATAATCAACATGAAATTTGTCTGGGAGCCATTGCAGTGTGGCTAAGACAGGAGTGATGTGTTCATATCTTCTGGTTCTAGTTAGGACTGCTTCGTTCTGGACTAAAAGAAGCTTGTGTATGCTCCAACTGGAAAATCCATGATTATGATTCATTTTTTCAAGTAATTATATTGTAATTATAAGTATGCTTTAATTTGTCTAACCTGTAAAGACGTCATTACTTGGCAATAGTTAGCAATGTGGAAATAAAGAACTTGAATTAAATTAGACATGATTAACAAAATATCTAGCAAATTAACTAGGTGTGGGTATATGGGTGTTTCTCTACTGGTGTGATTGAAAGTCTACAGATTTTACAGATACATTTAGCGTTGATATGTGTGTAAATTATACATTTGGAATTTAAGGTGTTCGTAGTGTCATTAATGGCATTTGTTGGGTTACAAATGTACATCTGTATTTTCAGATATTCTCAGCTAAATAATATTAAAACATCCACTGACAACGAACTGATTCCAACTTTTTAATAAAAGGGCTGATTTCTAGTATTGATTAATGCATCTAATATATTTTATAAGCTTTCTTTTAAATTATGTTTTTAAAGGAAAACTGATGGATGGGTCAACAGGCATCCTAAAACCTGAAGGTTCATATTGTTCATTGACTCCTGGGCAATACTACTTCTGGAGTTGGCCATTTGGAATTCCATCTGGACTGCAACACTTCCAGCACAGAAAGTCTCTGCTTCTTGAAAAGTATATGTGACAGCAGGAGCATGGTTGAGTATCAGCTGCAGATTTGCTCATGGGAGACAGATTCTACATTGATACTAATAAGAACACTCCTTTTGACACTGGTCAGAAAAACCTGGATGAACTGTACCCAAGAATACAAAGGTTCCATATAAGTTCCGATGTATTTTAGGTTCTAAGTCTCAATTTTGCCAAAGAAGAGCCTAACCAGAAAATATATGCTCCAGTGCACCAGACAGCACCTCTTGATTGCCAGGTGGATGAACAGCTAAAAGGTTTGGTACACCCTTCTGTGCCTTCAAGGGCTACAAGTGGCACAAGAGACAGACAATGTTTTAGCCAAAGTGAGGCAATATTAGATGGAAAAGAGACAAAAAAAATAACCATGCATTGGGTCTCAAGTGACTTCACCTTATGCAGTAAACCTTGAAGATAGCCTTAAAAAACTACAAGACAACCGAATCAAGTCAAGTAGCGTTTACTGTCATTTAAACAATATATAGCTAAAGCAGTACAGAGTGAAATTAAACAACATTCTTCCAGGACCATGGTACTACATAAAACAACACAACACTACATAAAACAACATCCTATAAGTAATACATAAAAATAGCACTGACCAATATACAGTTGGTATGAATCACTGTGCAAGAAAAAGAGAAAAAACAGCATATAAACAGTGTTTATATTAATTTTGCTGTAAATTTAGATTAAATATGTGTGTGTGTGTCAGGTCAGTTCAGTGCAGTTCTGGCTGTTAAGAAGTCTGAGGGCTTGAGGTAAGAAACTGTTATACAGTCTATTTATGAGGCACCAAATACTTCAGCATCAATTCATAACAAAGTTGAGAAAAAGAGCTAAAGCTATACCCTGGTGACCAAGTGGTGACAAGACTGGTGTTTGTTTACTTTTCAAGATTAATTCATTGAAATCGACAACCTCTGATTCAGTGAAAGAGAGGACAATGTCATGGTTTGCCTGAAATTGCATCCCAGTAACTCTCATTCCTGATATTGGGCCTGAGTTTGCATCTGAAAAATGTATCCAGAGGGCTGCTACCTTAGGCTTTAAAAATAATCCTAATAAGCCTATATATTTTTTAGCATATTGCTTGTCTCCCCTCTCTTGTGTGTTGAGCGCAGCAGAACTGCTGCTAGAAAGAAAGCTGCAAACAACCACTGAGCTCGCTACTGACTCTTGGTTTGTCTATCTCATACTTCAAGGTTAAAAACTGGCAATATAGCAATACTATGACTGACAAAACAGAGTGAGGCTCCTCAGCCCCATGCCTCCTGGAGCTGAAGTCTGAGTAGGGCCTAGTGATAGGTAGTCACACCACGCTCCTATTTTGTGAACATTCATGGCCAGACAATCAGGAAGAATAGACACCACCTTTTTCGAGCACAGGTGTATCTCTGAACTTAATTATGTTGAATTAGTCCAGGGGTGTCGAATGTTATTCCCAAAGGGTTGGTGTGGGTGCAGGTTTTCATTCCAATCAAACAGGATCCACACCTGATTCCACCTGTTTATTCAAATGCTTTCTCTAGTCTCAGGTGTGGCTTCTGCTCATTTGGAATGGAAACCTGCACCCATAACGGCCCTTTGCGAATAAGATTTGACACCCTACTGACTTTTTTCTGATTGTCTGGCCATAGTAACTGAAATACATTATTATATTATTCCAACTTGATTAAATTAGACAACCTGATTAGCAACATAGTAGGTAAATGAAATAGGTGCGGTATATGGCTGTTTCTCTACTGGTGTATTTAAGTATACTTTCAGTGTTGGGATGTGTGTTACTGTAATTAATACTTTTATTAATTACTTTTGTTCGAGTGTCAGCTGCAGACAGAGAAGAATTGAACTAAACCTATTTTATTTTCAATAGGCTACTTATGTGTTTCTTTATGCTTTCAGTGACTTCAGTAACCAAAGAGAGAGAATTAAATGGATGGTGGAACTTGACACTTTGATACTGCAAATATTTTTCACCAAAATTATATGGAAATGTGTCTTATATTCATAAGGCTTGTGTTTAAATACCTGGATTGACGATTATACATTTGTATGTATTACATATTAAAACTACATGAAAGATACAATTAAGCAATGTGGTTGTTCAGAGAAATCTTTCATTTCTCACTTTTCACTTTTGGGGAAACTTTCGTTTCAACTGAGACTTGTGACCATAGATTTTATTGGGACAGGACACTGTTAATACAGTGACAAAGCCTCAGTTAAAATTGACATACTTGACTTATGCCATAATCTGCTATCTAGGAAATTTTTAGAGTAACCAGTAATAGGCAGTCGATGAATGACAACATGCATTCATACAGCACACTCTAGCTAGCTGTTTGTTTTGATTGTTTTAAGTCATATTTACAGGTTTAATACCTGCATGTGTGATTAATGTCTAACTGGAAATGGTTTAACCTTAGCGTTCAATAAATAACTAACAATGTCTAAATTAATTTGCAGGAATTGTATTATTGGTTTAGGCTCTCAGTTGTTGATTGGAAGGTCAGGGTTCAACCCCCAGCACTACTGAGCTGCCACTGTTGGGCAATTGAGCCAGGCCCTTAACCCTCTCTGGTTCAGGGGCATTGCATCATAGCTGCCCCTGCACTCTGACCCCAACTTCCTCTGCTGGGATATGCAAAGAAAAGAATTCCCCTGTGCTGTAAATGTATGCGTGGCAATAATAAAGGCTTCTTCTTCTTCTTAATGATTTCAGCAGTCAAAGGATGTGTACTGAACTTGAAAACTAGAACATTAACTTTCTAAACTGATTAATCCAGACAGCAGAATTAACAACTGATAATCACTTAACTGGGTGTGGGTAAACCGTGTGTTTACCTGTTCTTCCTGTTCCATAACTATAGATGTACCTTCAGGTTTTGTATTTGTATTACTGAAAATTATATATTAGGTAAAATTGTTATTTTGTTATAAGGTTGCTTTCCACAGCTTCTCAGGTATTTAATGAGCTAGTTTTACAAATACATTGATTTTAGTGAATGTCATGTTGCTGGACAGCTACAATGATGTCATTAGAAAACAAACACAAGCCACAAATATCCATTCATGCCCTGGTTTCTTTATATTTATTATATATTCTTTTTGAATTTGTATCGAGGATTCAGGCTGTTTGTAAGACAGATAAATGCTGAAAACACCAGGGTCAATTACAAACTGTTGAAGGATGCTTGGTAACCATATCAACTGATTAGCAGTTTTTATTAACAGTGCTATATAGAGGTGAGAACTGGTATTGGCAGGTGTTTTTGTGAGAAGTTCACACAGTTCCCCTTCTTAAGGAGAGGTTTTTGTCTGGTTTGTGTCACATCTGGGAAAGGATTGGGTTGAATCAGTGTATAAATTGTTCTACACTGCAAAGTGTTGTGATGGACCTGCAAACATCTCAGTGTTCCCCTGTGGAGGTTATGCCCCATCCTCAAGAAATGGTTCAGGAAGGGTTTAATGAGCACAATGTGTTTGAAGTGTTGACTTGGCCTCCCAATTTCCCCAGATCTCAATCCAACTGAGCATCTGTGGGATGTGTTGGACAAACAAGTCCCACCTTACAGGACTTCTTTTTTTTTTTTGGCCTCAGCTTTTTGAGTGAGGAAACACAGTAGTGCACATGCATTTCTAATGTATGAACATTATACACTCCATAAATCATACAAAAGAGATGGTGCTGTATATCTCAGACATGCTGTCTGCACTTGCATTTTTCCTTTGTGAAAAGATTTAGTTCCAGTTATTTGCTTTAAAACCTGATCCTTGCGATTGCAGAGTATTTTTAAGCTTTGTACCTTCATTAAAAATGTCCATAAAGCAAGCAATGGGGTAATATTAGCCCTTATATCCAAGACGTGCATTAATAACTCTAAGAAACCAAATTGGGAGTGCGAGTGCACACAGTCTCATATTTAGAAAAGTCCAATAAAATGCCAACCTTGCTTAAAATCACTGACCAGTTAAAATAAGGCTTTAGTAAGTCATGAGAATGTAAAATGTATAGAGTTGAAATGCATTGAGAATTGAACATGCAATATTCTCAATTCTTAATATTCTTTGAATCATGTTTAATCTAGAGAATAAAAGGGTTGCAATGCCATAATAAATATGGTGTGACTAAACTTGGAGTCAGTTATGTTATAATGAATGTCTGGGTTTTTTTTTTTAATGGAGTTTATTTTAAAATGTACAATTCTTTCTGATTCATTAAAAAAAAAAAAAAAGAAAAAAGAAAAAAAAAAAAAAGATATAAAGCATGAAGAAAATCTGAGGTTTATCTGGCCACATAATGCACCTTAAAAAACAAGGCTGAACAGAAAGCAGGAAAGATGCAGTTTTGAACTTTTTTTTTTTTTTTTTTTAAAAAAAGGAAGTTTGTGCATGTATATACAGCAAAAGCCACTGACGGTGTCCATGTCCATGTGTCCTTGGCCTAAGAGATTGGTAGTTAGTAAAAGTATTTGTTACACACATGATAAAAGTTTATATAG
The DNA here is from genome assembly GCF_019097595.1 of Hemibagrus wyckioides. Lineage (NCBI taxonomy): Eukaryota > Metazoa > Chordata > Actinopteri > Siluriformes > Bagridae > Hemibagrus > Hemibagrus wyckioides. The sequence continues at coordinate 7,450,291 of NC_080712.1, forward strand.
TCTCTCTAACTTTGATGCTGAAATTACACATCCGGTCATATGTACAACATTCACACAGTAAAGTCTGTAATAAGGCAGTTAGTCTCCAGAAACTGTGGAAATCCATCTGAAATAAATTATCAAAGTGGCAATAAAATAGAGCAAATGACCAGTCATGAAAGGAATGTGGGATCAATATACAACTTCTGAAACATCCTGACTGGTTTTTCTTTTCCCAAAGAAGGCATCATCATATACAGCAAAAAGGCTGATCAGAACATTTATCATCACAGGCTGCTGAAAACTGCAGTACAATACTGAGTGAACTGCAAGACCAAATCCATCATGTGTAAGTAAAGCAAAAAAATAAAATAATTTAGGAAGGAACTGCTGTGTTATTCATTTTGGTGAGTACCTGACTTCTGCTCTTTAGCCTTTAGTTTTGTTACCTTGCACTGAAATAAAAACATCGATCACAGTTCATGCTTTCCGAGGGTGCAGACATCCATCCGGCAGAGGCCACACCAAAGCCTTTACATCCCACACATTCGATACAAAGGACACTTTATTTAATATACATAACACTTTACACAGCCAGTTTTAGCAGTCCCTCTTGCCACTGTGATCATCATCTTTCTTTTTTTTTTTTTGCCACTCAATACCTTGCAATTATGGGTAACAAACACCCAGCCCAAAAAAAAAAAAAAAAAAAAAAAGAAGAAGAAAAGGAACCAGGATGTACCAAAGCTTCAGATTATCATGGAACTGGATATATGTGGAAAAAACTTTCCTGTAATCTGACCATGGCAGATATGTGAACAGGAAAAGCAGAGAGCTGTTTGTTGGTAAACTCCATGAATGTGAATGAACACGAGTGGAATTAAAACCCCGGGCTGAGAATATATACCAAAAAAAAAAACCTAAGTGAAGCAGCAAGTGTCCACTTGATACAAATGAAAGTCTATTTGCTGCCCTGTATAGCATAGTATTCCTAGGGCTCTAAATCAGTGATGTTTAGCAGTTCCTTCAGCCCCATTACACAGTAGACTAGAAATCTTCTCTCAGCTTATAGACGGCGCTCTGGAAGCCCAGCTCTCCTCCACACAGTTGCCTTTCCCTCAGCCAGGTGGCAGTGTAAACCAGCTGATGTGGGAACTGAACCGGCTTCTCTCTCACAGTATAACCTAGATGAATAGTAGGGGCAGATGGATGGAGCTGTGTCATCTATTCCTGCACACACCCCATCTCCAGCCCAGAAGAGGGATCATAGGGAAGGAGGAGGGATCGAGGGTTCACTTGGGTCCTTTGGAGGGGGTGTCGTTCTCAGTGGACTGTCGGCCATCGCTCCAGGCCTCACGAGTGTTTTTCAGGGCCTGAGTACGCTCCTGGTCCACCATCACATAATCTACCCGCTCATCCGACACTGCCATACCTGTCCCGTTGGTCTGCACCACAGGAAGGAAGACGCATGCGTCATATAATAGTAATACTGCTCAAAACACAATCCACAATTTAATCATAAATTCATAACCAGAAGCGATTATAGACATTACGCCAAATGCCTGTAATGCTTATACACTCTATACAGTTCTAGAAGCTACAGCATTGATTCTACAGATATAAAGGAGTTTTAAAAAGTGGGTGGAATCTTGAATGTTTACTTCATTATTCTGACAGGTTTATGAATGTAACATTTATGTATTTCTGTAAAGCGGCTTCGTGACGATGAACATTGTTAAATGCTCTATACAAATAAAACTGGACTGAATTGATACACGTACCTTCCGAGTGGATTTGCCAGGGTCCAGGTCCAAGTCCAGATACTCAACCTTGGCATTCATGGGCATTCCTAACTTCTGAAATGTCCCCAAAATATGAGAGTTAGTGAACGCTCAACAGGTTAATGGAGCTAGTTAGTGGAACTGCAATATAAAGCTCCAATCAGAATCCAATTTAAAGGGGCTGCACATTGCAGCATTTTCAAAGTGGGGCTTTGAGGAATACTCCAGTTTGAATGTTTCTACAATTATCAACATGGTATTTTTTCTTTGGTCTTTATACTGAGAAAAGAAGGACGTTTTTGCTATTTCAAACTCACTTAGAATGGATGTCTGGGGAAGCTGTAAGAGGATTAATGAAGCTGAATCAAGTTCAATTATTTTGTTGTTGTGCAAGTCTGATTATGTATGAAAACCATAAAAACCTCCAGGAAACTACTCTAGTGTTCCAAGTCTGAACTTTCTGATGGCTGTTTCATCCTAAATATCCTTACTGAGAGTTTGCAATTCATAGACTGGCATCACATGAGAAAGGAATTAAGCATGAGCAAATAATCAACAATGAGGTGGTGCGATGTGCATCGATGGTGCAGACTGTGGAGAGTCTTAAACTTTCACCTAATCAATGATTAGAAGTTTGTAAATCGATAAATAACACATTTTTCATTCAACCATTTGTTTATCTTCAATAATTGTTTCATCCTTATCATCACGGTGGGTCCGGGACCTATCCAGGGAACACTAGGGGTGAGGCAGGAATACACCCTGGATGGGATGCAAGGCCATCACAGTAACATGTTTTTAATCCTTTTATTAATAGCCTTGAATTATGCACAGTGGTTTCCATTCGAGTTTCTTATGAACAAACTGTTACTACAGAAAGGAGAAATTGTGGAAAAACCTCGTGTTTTGGATTACAGCTAGCACTATAGTCAGAGCTGCAATGAGGTGTTATATTTGTGTATTAAATAAGTTTACACACAGAATTCAACAACATCCCTTAGACTTCTATTAATAGTGAGTTTTGCATCAACATGCTTTCACTTCTTTTCTCAGTACTGGTGAATCACATGTATTTGCTACAGATAAAGTACATAAAGAATCGGATCGAAAAACAAAACACTGGAGGATTCCTTAAGCTTGATATGATAAAAAAAAGAACTATGATGAATATGAACTACTAGAGCACTAGAGGTACTAGAAGACAGTGAATATCTAGGTGAGGACTTATCTAATTAAACAAAATGACCTCTTCATTAAAGTTTGTGTGCTGACATTCTCAAGTACTTGAGTGGACTTTTACCTACACTGTATAAATGTGATGAAAAACCAAACTGAGTCAAATCCATCCTAGTTAGAGAAAAGTGCTAGCCACCCTGCTCACCTCCTCAAAGTGTTCTAGACCCACCACCTCCCTCTTAACCGGGGTGATGGGCACCGTGCAGTAGAAGGACTCCTCTCTACAGAGTGTAGGAACAGCGAGGAGAAGACAGGAGCAGCAAAAAGACGGTAAGGACAAAAAAAAAAAAAAAAAAAAAAAAAAAAGACAATGAAAAGAAAGCTGGAGAGAAACTGGAAGAAAGGGTAACGCGATGTAAAGCAATAAAGGAGGACAGTAATACAAAAAGATAGCAAAATGACGAGCAAAGAATGTAATGAACAAATATGCTGTGAGAATGGAGGAAAAAAAGAAAAAACACACTGAACCTGTCGAGTCACATGAAGACTTAGAGGTAATGTTGTAATGTAATCTCTATAAATATTCGAATCAGCAGTTACACTAGCAAGCATTTTCTTTGTTTTAGAAAAAGTATTAAGGCTTCATTTGACCAAGAGACAGGTCCAGGCAAACAAATTAGATTCGGCAAAAACGTGCAACAGAGGTTATGAGAACCTAAAGCTTCTGGTGAAGCAGGAGTGTCAAGATGGGAACTGAACTGTAAAAGAATTGAAGGAATGAAAGGACAATAAGAAGATAAAAAAATAAGAGGAGTCCTTCTGGCCCAGTCAGTGACTACCTCAGTACAGAATGAAAATTACAACGGAGGAGGTCAAGTGATTGTTGTGCATTCATCATAACACCTGTGTAACCCATCATTTAAATATGAAATTACTTTAATCATCGAGGAGGTGGGGGGACATCCAAGGGAAACATTCAACAATTTCTAAACTCTCACCTTAAACTGTCATACAGCACCGATCTTTATTTTAAAATGATTGCTTGTAAACTACAAATAAATGTTTTGAGTTATAGGAAGGATGGAGAAATGCTGTGGTGCTGTGGTTACATACTGGTTCATCTGCAGCCATATTAGGATACTGCATGGGGACATAATTCTCATCACCCTCCTCGGAGTCGGTGCTGGAGGCGGTGCTATGCACCGAAGATGGCCGGGGAAACGTGTGGAACCTGGAGGGGCTGAGGACCACAAGAACCTTTACACTGCTGCTTTCATTTGGTGCACACAAACAGGTGTAGTCACAAACATGTTCTCTCTCACACACACAGACAAATACATACATACTCTCAAATACAAACACAAACATGGAAAATCCATTCACATTCAGGTTCCACTAAACCTCAGCAGTTTTAAATTAAAGACAGAGAGGCAGAAAGAGAGGCATAATTTACCACTATGATTTACTCATGTATCAGCACTCAAGTGTGGAGTGAGTGAGAAACGAGCCACAAAATGATCACTATCATGAGTTAGGACAACACTACCATACTAGATGAGTGGTTAGTTGTCGTGCTATATAGAACCCTGCCATGCGCCTTTCAGCAGCAGCCAGTGGCTCCGTGGCCGTCGGCATAGCCTCAGCTCAAAGGGAACTGGCTGATGCTGAAACATTCAGCGGACGTTCTAACCAGAGCAGCATGAGTGTCACTTACTCCCGGGTGAAGGACTTGGTGATGGGTGAGCGGACTGGTGTATTAAACTCCTCACACTCAGGGACCGGTTTGATGTCCAAAGGGGCAGGTTTGACTAGAACACAGGCACCAAAACAATGTTACACTGAGAAACTGTACAAGACAAACAATTCAAAGTGTATGTGTGTGTTAGGTCAAAGCCTACTGGTTAATCAATTTATATTAAAATAATTTCATAATCAAGAAATATTTTCAATGAGAAACAAGTTATCTGAACAAATATTTCCTGATACATGATTATGTCTCCCCTCAACATAATTTCTGCACCAACCCTGTCCATCATTGAGATGACTGGATGCTAGAGTTGAGTGATATGATTCTGAGAGGATATTTCTATGAATTCTGCTCACAAACTGACAGCAATACAGGTGTTTATTATTAATTAATTATTTAAAAAAAATAATAATTATAATTCTTACCAATAAATAAAAGCGTTATATTTCAAATTTTATATTTTGTAATTACTTTGTTTTTATTAGATGTTTATTATTGTATTTTTGTTATATTTTTATTACATTCTTTATACTGTATTGTGCTTAAAATTTTTAACACTAAAAAAGAAAAAATTGCAATTACTTTTTTTTTTTTGGTCATATATTATTATGCCATACTCAATAAACTCACAAAATCATCATCTGCTTCTAGTTTGTTGTAAATGAACAAAAAATATCACAAATGGCAGATTGTGTCATATTGCACATATTATAAATATTATATCATATCGCCCAGCCCTACTGGATGCAATTAAACTTGATTTTGCTTTTCCAGATAATCCCACAGGTTTTCTAAGGGTATTGTGGTTTATTGAATTTGCAGGCCAGTCAAATCCCACAGTCGTCATGCTGTAACGTGAGTGTGTCAGTGTTGGGTTCTGCTTGGATATGATGCACAAAAAACAAACTTGGACTATGATCAACAAACTGAGCATATGCTTTTCAAAGTAATTACATTCACTGTGCACAAACTGTTGTGAAAAACGGCAGGTGATGTTGCTGTTGGTTAATATGACTAACTTTCTGTTATGGGAGCATGTTGAATAGTATACTTCTGCCATCTTATCCAGAGTGATGTACAAGAGTGTTTTGAATTGAACATAATGCGCATATTCTCTGCTTGAAAGTTGTTATAAAGAGTGTTTTGCCAATCTAAACAGATTCAACTCTATTCAAAAGTGAATTAAGTGTGGAAGGAAATGTGGGTAGTTCTAATAAATAGTGTGATGTGATTAGTCATTGCCTGTAGAGGGAGCTGTTGGCTGAAGAACAAGCATTAGTCAGGCTGACCTGGAACACTAAATGCAGCAATTTGCAAATTAACTGATTATATTCACCTCTTCTGTCATTTTAATTATAAGAACTGCAGATATGACCAGTGAAACCAGTGAGAATTCTCAATAACTGGAAAAGCATAGCACACTTCTTCATAGCACACTTTCAAATCTTAAAAAAAAATATATCATCCTACTGAAAAAATGCAATCCCCAAATCCGATTTCTTTAAAATAAATAAATAAATAAATAAATAAATCGCAGAAGAAAACATATCCTCAATCAATTTCACAGCATTTGCTCTCACTCACAACTGCTACGCCTAAAATCACACAATCTGGCAACCACAGTGGAACCCACTATTCCCATGCCTAAACATCATCTGAAATCGACACCATCTGGTGCCAATGTGCAAAGAAACAGATAGCACATGTTTCTTATCAGCATTTCAAAGCTCTTAGCTGAGCTCATTAGGAACTTCACACTTTAACTTCTAACACACAATCACACTGGCATCAACGACCTCGGGCATAGTTACTACAGCTGAATGGACGATCCTAGGGTTAAGATATAGTATATAGGGATAAGGTATAGTATGTGTAGTACTTTTGTCAGTCATTAAACAAAGGCCACACATACAGTGGGGCTTGTACATGTATTTACCTCCTTGATCTCATCACATTTTTTGGAACTGAACAGAATTGACTGGCTTCTATGACGGACTGTCTTTACCCGGTCACTCACTATGATGCAAGGCGGATTCACACTTGTGCCATATTCCTTCTGATTTTTAATAATGGACTTAATAGATTAGAATAGTTTTTATAACCAAACCAGTTCATATATTTTCAGAACCTTCTCCTGTACACGTTCTGATAGCTCCTTGAACATTTATATTGAGATCGCATGGCACATCTTGCATCAGTTCCTGATTGTAACGAAATAAAATGCAAAAAAGACTCTAAGGAGGTGAATATTTACGCAAGACCTTTCAGAGTATGGTTGGTGTGTTAGTATTTGTAAATGTTTTTGTAATTATTAGTATTATCCATCATTAGCCCAATCCAAATCCTACCGCTTTCATTCATCGTGTATAATTAAAAATATAACACAACATTCCTTCTTCGGATGGGTGATAAGTGGAAACCCTTGAACTAGATTAAGTGTTGAGAAAAGTTCAGATGACAGACAGACAAGAGAGAACAAGAGAGTGTAAACACAGAGGCGGTCTGTGCAGGTACCTACCCTTACGACGTCTTGGGAAATCACCTATGGTTTGAGAGTCAGTTCGCTCAAGACCGACAGGCCGATTAGCTCTGATTATTTTAGGACTCTGACCTGATTGGTGAAAGAAAACTTGTTTTTGTTACATGCCTCTCTTGCAATTATCTGTATTTTTTTTTTTCAATAAACCTCGCCCCCATGCAGTGTAGCAAAAGCATGGCCACCTCCTTCTCTTCCTCCTTTGCTCCTCTAAATTTTCACTATACAGATATGTATCACACTGCTGCCATGGCAACAACTCATCATGCACATAAGTCATGCAACAGGCAGGGCTAACCCCTGAAGCTAAGGGCATAACACAGCATGCACACACTTTGGAAGTACAGAATGCACGACGGTGCGCGGCGACATGGGCTCGGACGCACAGGAAAATTTAAGGACGCTCAGCGCCCACTCGTGGTCATGGCCTGATATCTTGTACAGAACAGCAACAGTGAAAGCTACAACAATCAACAGAGCAAGGGCAGGAGGAAAAGACACACACATCTACTACCTGTGAGTAACTACACACACAAACCCAAAGAAAGACAGAATACTTCAGCCTCGCACCGGACTTCGATACAAGACAGTAAGAAAGACGTCACAGGGACAGGTGTGAGTGAGAAGACTAAAAAGCTAGATGGAAAAGTGAAAGTGCTAAAAGATATCCTGTATTTCTGGGCATACACTGTAAAAACCAAAGATTATGTGGTAACAACACATAACGTATATGTTTCTGATTGGATTGCAAATCTTTATTTCAGAAAACTTTTAAAGCTAAAGTGGCTTTCCTTTCATTACAAATGAGCATGATTTTGTTTATCACCAAATCTGCTAGGAATGGGATGCTTATAAAAACAAAACAAGAAAAACAGGAAAAAGCTTGTTTACTACTGTTGTTAATCAAATGACTTTAAGCAAATTAAAAAGTTACACCAAAATGAATGTTATAGACTACAGTTTGTTGACGTAACCATAGCTTCAGGCTTAGAAAGTCTGCTAACTAAAATAACGTAAAATAATGTTTTAGGAAGACTGGAACAAACTGGACAATGTGGACTAAAGACACTAAATAAGTCATTTTTAAACAGCTGGTTAGTGGTCATGGTAGACGTAAACTAACACCTTAACAATGTGTTGTTATAACAACAAATGACTGACACCATCATGTGTCACGGTGATCTTCACCTCTATTGGTCAGTCTGGCTGTGTATGATTTTACTTCTTTATCCCATTTTGACCATGTGTTTTATGGCATGCAAACACACATCGTGTGAGTGTGGGCTTTGGTGATGCAATGTGAAATGCCATGTGCCGAAGAACAAGATTTTTGAAATCAACAGTGTATGCCTGATTTAAGAAAACACAGACGAACACCCAGATATGAACAAAGTGTGGAGTAAAAAAAAAAGAAGAAAGAAGACAATGACACATAGAAAGAGAAGCCTGTGATTATCCAATGAAAATGCCACATCTCTCCCAGCTAAGCTCATCCAAGCTAACTATGCTGCATTTGCACCAACAATATCAGCTACAATCTGCACTGAATTAGTAAGCAATGTGGCAAAGCAAAAGAAGGTGATTTGTAATGAGAATCTCCCCGTGCCTGGCCCATGACTACAATAAAAAAACGACATTTCCTCAGTATCTCTGCAGAGTGTACAACAAAATGTGATTGCATAAAAGAGTGGGCATTATTTATTATTTTCGGCAGCTACTGTTTTTTTCTTAAATAAAACACATCCTATTGATTGATAGCAGGCTCTTCCTAGTCTGGCCATCAAAGAAGCCTTTGAGAAATAGACAATGGGGACAGAGGTGACCGCTCCAGGCTAACAGCACGGTCAGGCTGCCTCATAGCCAGAGATCTGAGCCACAGCACAATAGTCCTCTTTCATTAGTCAGGTCAGATGCTAAGAGCTAACAAAGGCAAGAGCCACTGCAACACGAGCAGGATGGGAACGCTGCACTGGCTGAAAGGTTTCTTTCTCTAGTGCAGGTGTCCTGGGTTAAACTGTGGAGAGACACTGAAGATGTGAGCTAGTGCTACGTTAGAGAGTGAAAACTCAATGTAAGTAGCATTAGTGTATTATTACTGATGAACTCCTAAGAGATGAGAGGTTTGTAAACATGGGCCAGCACATGTTAGTAGGAAATTTGTGGAAAAACAAATGAGCACAAGATAAAATAATTTATAAGAGCAGTAAAGTGAAAGATGATTTTTAAAAAAAAAAAAAAAAGAAACCAGCCAATTTCACAGCACAGCCACACCCACACCCACACCCACACCCAGCTTACCTTTACGGTCAGGTTTGAGGTTTCGGTCTACAGGTGGCGGTTGGCATTCGGTCAAGGGCATTGGTCTTCGTGGAGGGGTTTTGGGACTTGATCTGAAACCCATGTGGGCTGGAGGAGGTACCTGCTTCCCCAGGGAAGGAAATTCCACTGTACCCGGGGTCATAGGCACGTAGTTGGGCTCCTGGATAAGCTCGGACATGCTACCTGAAAGCTGATGTGACGGAGAATTTGCACTCATAGGCACGTAGTTTTCATCCATCTCCTCAGTCGAAGTGTTCCCTACAATCAGCATTCCTTTATTTTTCTGTAGGAGGAACAGGTCAGAATAATGCTTTATTTTCTCCAGCTTAAGACAGGAAGACTGTGTAACAGTACAAGCAATCATGATAATATTTTATCTTATTTTAATTTACTTTATCATCTGCATAATGTCTATTCCTCATATAAATATCCATTGATTACAAAATCACAGTTTTTTATCCTTACAAAATAATTGCTGAGAGATTCGTTGAATTCAAATGAACAGTTTCTATCTGAAGGGAAAGATCTGGGTATGTCATAACAGTCTTGTGAGCCATAATCTGCAAAAATGAGAAGAAAACAACGTGAGACAAGAACACACAGCACATTTATCCAATCGGCTAATTGAGAATCAGAAAATAATATGCATCTATTGCAATGAAAAACAAAAATGCTAAACTTTGGGACAAACATGGTATCCGAGTCATCCTTTCTGGTGGTCTTGGAAAAATTATTGAATGCTGCTGTAATTGAATTTTAGCCAAACAAAAGAAGCAATTAATCAATTACTCACTCAATCACTCAATCAATCCATATATAAACCAGATAGTCATTGTTGAGATTCTCTTCTTAAAACATTTACAGACATGTTTATTTTCTTATCTTGCCGGCCTTCCTGTAATGATCATGATATGTAGCCAGTTTGCCTAAAGATATCCAAAATCCTACAAGTTAAATGCGATGTCCTGACAAAGGGAATGATTATTTTTTCTTAAGTTGTTAGATAGCTTTGTGATGTAGAGAAATTAACAAAAGTCTAATAAGTTCAGATACTGAATGTCCATGATGGTCTTTTGCTACAGCTGGAATTAAATATTTAAGTCATTTTTTCATTCTTAACCAGAATTTAATTCAGTTAAATGCAAAATAGAAGCATATTTCAGTTTCTGTTTCAGCTTTGATCTCTTTTAGTCTATGAGAGATCATTACCTTTGCGCAGGCGTGAGGAATCCACAGGACCGATGGTGTTGCTCCGTAGAGTTTTACTGCCTCCCGGCCCTGAAGGCACACAGTAGTTTGAGTCTGTCTCCGACACTGACCTAGGTACGACGTAAGTGTCCGTGGGTGAGCGATCAGCCGCCGGCCCCACTGAGGGTTTGGGTGGCCGAGGAGGTGGCACTACGTCTGACGCTGAGGCCTCTGCCCCTCCGGCCGTGCGGGGCACCTGATAGGTGCAGTTGCTGCCAGGCGTGGGGGGGATGTCGTAGCTGACAGACATGTTCCTGAGCTGAGCCTCGAGTGAAGGCTTTCGCGCGGGTGTGTTGAAGACGTAGACGTCGGCAGCGTCAGAGTCAATGGTGCCTGACAAAGACGCACTTTTAGGCAGCAGCACTGTGTCCTGAGACCGGCTGCGGGGCAGTTGGTACAAACCCTGTGCCTCGACCGACACACTGGCTCCCCGTGCTGGAGGAGAGTCATACAGCGGGGCATGTGGGGAGGAGAAGAAGCCGTTGACCGATGCATGCTTGGCTGTGGAGGTTGAGGAAGTGGGCGTGCGGTGAGATGGAAGGTTGTCATTGCAGTCCGGCTCCGAGGAGGTAGACTTGGAGCATTCATGTCTGGGGAAAAAGAATGTTTGAGCGTTACTTTGGCTGCTTGTCAAATATTTTTGAGTTCCAGTATTAAAACAATAATCTAAAGGAAGGGCAAAAAATAACATACAGGTTAAACACACACCAACATTTTTGAAAGCTGTTCAAAAATCATTGTGTAGATAGCAAATGTTTTTTATTTTCGTTATGACACACCAAGAAGCTGAGTCTTATCAACTGGACTGCTTTCTAGATAGACTGTTAGATCTAGTAAGAGCTTCCTAGTTAGATCTAGTTTCCATCTAACTAGAAAGAAATCCAGTTGACATGACTCGACTTCCACATACCCAGACCTGGATGACTGAGAATCTACAGACACACCAGCTAACGTTGTAGTCTGGGATTCTTAACCGGCCAGTAATGGCAGATTTAGTAATTTACCATGCATACAAGTGCCTGGTTGTGTATTCAAAAAAATTTTTTTGAAAAGTTTTATATTTCCACATCTGGAATGTGTGTATGTGCAGGTATGAGAAAGAAATAAGTCAAGTGGGTATATAAGAAAGGTATTCTGAAATATAATGTATGCATAAAAATACCAACCATACTGTTTTTAGTAACTTTGATAAGCCTGATTTGACTAACCACAATTTACTTTTAGTATTTAATTTCTGTCTCATCTTTACCCTAGTTGTTCTGAGGTGGTGACTGTAGATGGATAAAATAGAAATAGCCTTTATTTGTCACATATACATCACAGCACAGTGAAATTCTTTCTTCGCATATCCCATCCTTGGAGGTTGGGGTCAGAGCGCAGGGTCAGCCATGATACGGCACCCCTGGAGCAGAGAGGGTTAAGGGCCTTGCTCAAGGGCCCATCAGTGGCAACTTGGTGGTGCTGGGGCTTGAACCCCCGATCTTCCAGTCAATGACCCAGAGCCTTAATCACTTGAGCCACCACTGCCCCGGATGATGGTATAGCAACATTTTCTGAGTTTCTTTGGTAACTAATTGTGGGATTGCTTCATATAACAACGATAAAAAAGTGGCATACAACAATGTGTAGAAATGTGTACGTGGTTAAAGGTTAATCACTCCATGCACAGAGACATGTGTTTTTCCTCAATCAATCATCACACTTTGGTCAGTTATCCATCACAGCACACACACACACACACACACACACACACACCCTGATGCTGTGCACTCACAGACTGTCAGAAGGAGCAGTCTTGCTCTCACACTCCTCCAAGAGCAGGTATTCCTGCTCCATCCCACTTTGAGACAGAGCCAGATTAACACTATAGTACACACAGACACGGTAGTGGACAGGTCATGGATAAACTCATGTTCCTTTAACGCTTAAAACGGCAGATATCCTTAGATGACACTTCAACACTAACACTATAGTGGAAACACTAGCATTATGGCAGAAGGAGGTTAAGTTACTGATTACTGACTAAAAAATAGCACAGTAATTACAGTTGAAATGTATAAAAACACACGAGCAACTTGCAAAGTAGCTTTAAAATAGCACAGTTCTTAAAGCTACCCAAAATTAAAGATATCTATGGCTTTGCGCTCATTTTGTTTGTATGACAATGTAATTTGAAAACCACCCGTGTGTCCTTCTATGGCAAACAGCATAAACATTATCTAACTTTGTAAATGAGCCAGTTAACCGCTAGTCAACATTCTTACGTGTGTCTTATACATGAGCGAGATTTCAGTATCTGAATGTGGATTGATGCTTGTTCATTTTTTTTTTTACACGATAAATCAGTTTATTTACACAGTGTGCTTTCATTAAAGAAGCACATCCTTTAAGGTGCTTTGACTTTGGTATTGAATGTAACCGGGGTTGTCATAATTATTCAGTGTTTTATTGGTCCGTTACTAACTAAGAGGTCTCTCCTAAAATACAGTTAGAAATCCACTGTCATTCATTCACGTTCCTTACTCCAGTGATTCACATCCTGACGGTGACCGGGGAAAAAATTTGCAACTTCCTCCATCATGCGATGGCATACTCTGTTAAGCAGAGCAGGGGATATGACTACACTGAAAACCCTCTGGCCGCGTGCAAACCGCTACTTTTGTAAATGCCACTTCTAGCAGGTTCCAAAGTTTATCAGCTTATCAAATGAACAGTAATTGTGGTGAAGCCTTGCTGCAAGTTAGTGATGATTGCCACTCTAATTATACATACTGATAGTGTATATTTTTGAATGGAATAATCTTGTCCAAAAACATCTTTCTAAAAATGGATAAACAGGTTTTGAATATTTTGTTTACTTAAATCATGGAAAATTCTCTGAATTCCATAATCAGCATTCCAAGTTCTCGAGTATTTATAGTCACGGAACGTTATAGTGATTAAAATCTTTCTGATGGATGTCCTCTAAACCATAAACAAAAAGTCTTCTGGAGCATCTAAAAATTCAAGCTGGAACTTGAAAGAGATGGAGTGGAGTGATTTTATCCAATGCACTGCACTCTGTTTCTCTAACTTACTTTGATATGCAAGCTCAAACGAGCACTTTATTCTAAAACTAAAAGGCGCACGATGGTTCATCCATCATTTCATAACATCCAGTATATAATGCTAGCTACAAAATCTGTCCATCAGATCCATTAGTGCATTTATGGCATCCATCTTTCCTCTTCTTACCTGCTGGGCTCGGGTTTCTTGCTCTCGCAGTGGAGCAGCAGCAGGTAGTCCTGTGTGTCGTCCAGGCTGGAGGAGGAGTCCAAGTGTCCAACGCTGACCGGCTGATATGGAGGGGGCACGCTCGGCATTGTGGAGGATCCCATCAGGCCAGATCGAGGAGGTACATCCACCACCAAACCTCCAGCCACTGCGGCATGCTGAGACGCTTTCGCCGAGTCTTTAAATGCACACAAGAGCAAATACGCACATCCAGATTGGTAAACACAGTAAAACAGAACACTGTTAATGGATTCTACACTTTTAATTCATGCTATTAGAATAACTCAAAGTCTAACAATAAAAGGATCCTCTTAAACCAAAAGAACTGTGATGTACATGAGCAACCGGATCTTGGGGTTCGAAAAATTCTTCAAAGACAAATGTTACACTAATTACAGTAAAAGCTTTAAAGTTTTACAGAAGTGCTTTGACTTGAACACTGCAATTCTTGCTAATATGACTCACCTGTACAAAGGAATGGAAAATCATTATTCCCAACAACACCAGAAGGTCTATATACAATACATGAAATGAATCATTACACATTTGCTACAAAATGGCCAACAAACTAGTAGTGTTGAGTTGAGTCAAGTTTTTAATGTCAGTCGTGCGGAGCCCCTGGAGCTGGATTAGCAGACATGTCAACGGTCATGGTTCTGGCTATTATACAGTATGTAAATTACACACAGTACTGCGTGGCTCTTTGTGCGACTCGTTTCTCACAGAGCTGTCGTGAGTCATGCTTTTGAAAGGCAGCACATATCTCTGTGTACCTGAGAGCATGTCACACAAACACACACACAGCTCTGAGTCAAGGCCAGCTTCAGTGCATCATCATCATCATCATCATCATCATGCACAAAGATTCTGTGAAAGTGTTTATGTAACGTATACAAAAAAAAAAAAAAAAAATGTTCATGACTGGCATCTTTTACAGGTGAATAATACAGCTTCTGTTCATCTCTGGTCATTTATAAGAAATCTATTTTGTAATGAAGCCTTTTCTCGAGGTCTCTGAATAGCATCTCTATGTGCACTCGCTATTCAAAACTCCACAGGTTTTCGCCAACACACACAAATTCTTTGACTTGATCCAACTAAGTGCAAGCTTCTCAAGGCTGACTGAGTCAGGAAGATTGCACTCTCTTGTTCTCTCTATCCAACAATCCACCCCTCTCTCTCTTTCTCTCTCACCCCCCCCCCACTCTGTCTGTTTTGTCAGGCAGAGCTGCTGATTCATCCCAGCACTTGGAAAATCCCCTCTACATGCTTGGCTTTCCACCACTCACTCAACTGCGCTAACAGTACTGTGCTACAAACTGCATGTCTGTCAATCAGCGAGGCCTGTGTTGGACTGGGCTACAAGCTTGCTCATTGGGTCGGAGACAGGGATGGTCAGGAAGGTTAACAGATGACCTTGTCCCAGTCAACCTTCACAAAACAGTGAAGAAATCAATCTAGGATGAGACCTTGCATAATTAAAAAACAGTGGGCTGATTGTAATTAACTTTGTATTTTTGTTGATGTAATTACATAACAGTGGTGTTACTGACATATTGACAAAAACATGTCAGTAGAGGGAAGGGAAGGGAAGGAACATAACGTAATGTAAAGGACAGCACAGGAAAGGAAAGGAAAGGAAAGGAAAGGCAAGGAAAGGAAAGTGACAGAACGGGAAGGAAAGGAAAGGAGAGGAACGGAGAGGAGAGGAGAGGAGAGGAGAGGAGAGGAGAGGAGAGGAGAGGAGAGGAACGGAACGGAACGGAACGGAACGGAACGGAACGGAACGGAACGGAAAGGAAAGGAAAGGAAAGGAAAGGAAAGGAAAGGAAAGATACATGTACAGTAGAAGCAGACCACAGTGAAATTGTCAGCATACCTAGCTTGATAGGAATTTCAAGGTCAGGCATGATGCATCACCTTGAAATCCGACAGAACTCTAACCACTGTACCACCACTAACTATCAAAATTGTGAGGCTTGAGCGAGCCAAGCGTGTGAGGCTGAGACTAAATCAGACCAGAAGCCACACGCAGCTTACAATAACTTTTCCTACTGCTATTAACACAATAGTAGCTTCCCATTTCTATCAGAGTCAGCATTGATATATTAATTTACATAACCCCAACCTGCTGTAAGCCCAGTCTGAAGAAAGCGTGCCATGTAAACACTCGTCATTCTCAGTATGAAATTCCTTCCACTAGCCTGGCGGTCTGTTGTATCTACCTGGGTGATGGTTTTTTACTATGTGCATGTACAACCGTTTCCCAGGATTTCTGTGTGCTGTGGGAGAGTGTGTAGTCATATGTGCAAGGTCTTAAACTTGTACAAACATGTCAGTAAGGCACAAAGCTGAGCACTGTACACATGCTCTGCCTTCGAAAAACCTTATAATAAACACATTCACCTGCACACAATGCTCTGATTATTGTGGTCAGGAGTAACCTGAGCCGTCAGTAAAAGCTGCATCTCGTTACATCTAAAAAGCCATCAGGATGCAGGGAGTTCGAGAAAAACACTACGTACTCTGAGTGATTAAGAGTCGAGCCGCTTTTTTCTCAGAAACCATTAAAAATGTGACGATAAAACAAACAACAAACCAATGTCATTTTACCATTTATATCATGTATTGTAATTATTAAAAAATTAATAATAACCACTAATAATTTATTCTTCAATTGATATAGAATTTAAAATCAATGTGAATGTATGAAATTAAATGAATAACAATAATTTATCCTGAGGTATTTTGGGTTCTTGAAGGTCATTTGACCAAAACGTTCAGGAAACATCTTTCAACAGGTTTACATTGAGCATCTAAAACTACAAACACTACATGACCAAAGGTATGTGGCCCTCCCACCTAATGACTGAGTTCATATGTTTGAGCCACACCCACTGCTAACAGGTCTATAAAATCCAGAGATCGTTGTACTGAAAAGTTGAAAAGCTTAGTAACTCGTGGCACTGTCCCAAAATGCCATCTCTGCCACAAATCAGTTCATGAATCATGAAATTTCTGCCCTGATAGATCTGCCCCAGTTCACTGTAAGTGCTATCATTATGAAATGTGAGCATAAGCTCAGCCACAGAGTAGATGATAAGTGCTGAAGCACATAAAAATCACTTATCCTGTGCTGCAGCACTCACTACACAGCCTCCTGAAACAACATCAGCACACGAACGGTGTACGTGAGCTTCTGCCGAGCAGCTGCACACGAGCCTAGGATCACTGTGCAATGTCAAGTGTCGGTTAAAATGATGTAAAACATGACGCCACTGGACTCTGAATCAGTGAAGACGTGTTCTCTGGAGTGAAGAATCACGTTTCACTATCTGACATTCTGATAGATGAGTCTGGGTTTGAAAACCAGACTGCATAGTGCCAATGGTGGAGGAGGGATACTGTTCTGGGGATGTTTCAGGGTTCGGACCCCTCAGTTTCAGTGAAGACTAATGTAAACAATGCAATTTACATTTCACATAAAAACAAAACTTTTCCAGCATGACCATGCTCCTGTGCACAAAGCGGGCTCCATAAAGACATGGTCTAACAAGATTAGTTTGGAGGAACTCCACTGACCTGCACAGAGCTCTGACCTCAACCCCAATGACATGAAGTGGAATACTGATTGTGAGCCAGGCCAGCTCATCCAACATCAGTGCCTGATCTCACAAAAGCTCTTTTGGCTGAATGTGTACAAATTCCAACAGATACACTTAAAAAAAAAACATTGAAAAAAGCCTTCATAGACGATTTAAGGCTGTTACAGCTACAAGCTACAGCTGCCAGCAAAGGCAGGCCAGCTCTTACAACTATTACAGTTTTGAAATGAGATGGCCAACAAGCCATATATAGGTTCGATGGATAGTGTGCATGTCTGTGTGTTTGTTTCTTACCATCTGTGTCGGTGGGGTTGAAGCCACAGATGTCGCAGATGCAGCGCACCCACTTGTTCATCTCGTCCTCGGTGTCAGCCACCAGGTAGAAGACTCGGTCGATGGTCTTGATGTCAAAGATGAAGCTGTGCTCCAGCTCCTTCTTGTTGAAGCTGAGCCCAGCGTCCACCTGCTCGCACAGGTTGAGATCGATCACTCGGATGGGCTTCTTCACGTGGTCATTTTTGTAGTACTCCAACACGTCCGGGTCTCCCGTCAGTCGTCCACTGCGCAGAACGAACCACCGCTTCTTCCATGCCTGTGGTGTAAGAAACACACATAGGTAAGTTTCATTTTCACATTTACTCAGTAATGTACTGGTATTTCCTTCATTCCTAGGGAATTTCTCTTAATATCCCATTCTCTTAACATTCAAAGCACTTTTTCAGCACAGCTTTATCTGCGCACATTCCATGGAAAAAATAACAGATCAATCATGAAGGAAATAGATTTATTTGTCTAGAACAATTCTACGTAAAGTGACCATAATAAATCTGTCCACATCAAATTTAAATTCAAACTTAACTATATTAATCTATAAACAGCACAGGCATTGTTTAGTGACCATAGAAAGGAAGCTTCATGGTCTAGACAGGCTGAACAAAACAAGCAGCTGCTATTTAACAGTTAGCTGCAAAATTCTGCTCATTTAACACCAGTGTTAAAACTACAGCAAGCGCATTGTGAAATGTTTCAGCTCCAGACAGGTCATTACATTTCAGGTCAGGTCAGGACATTTCACCGCAGTCTAGTCCATGTGGAAGAAACAGAGACGCAGCTGTGAAGGAAGACAGACAGACAGACGGACGGGGTCCGTCACAGAGTGAACCCGGTGATGGAATGTGAAGGCCAGCAGAGGGTAGAAGGTCAGTGTGGTTCCTCTGATGCGGACTGAGTAAATTCTAAGTGGTAGTTTTACACAGAACCCATGCAGCTAACCCTGCATTTCTGTAGAACATGACTGGAAACGCTGCTCGTCTTCCCACACATTCTCTGCTCAAACTCCCCACACAGCCCACAACACATGAAAACACACACACACACACACACACACACACACACAAAAGAAACACAAACACACATACTCCACCAAAGCAGCAAAACTGAAAGCTATATCCTGAGAAAGAATGACAGTTCCAGAAACCTCAGAACCTCACAAGTCACTCGTCCAAGCAGAAGGGTTGAGGCAACCCTGTTTCACAAGCCTACAGCAAAACAACTAGTACCAGTCGGATGTGGTAAGATTTCTGGACACGTTTCTGTCAAATAACTTTGGAGTAACTATAACTGATTCACAATGAATAAGCAAGTTCTGGATAGATCACAGATGAGTGCGCCTTGTGATTATTTTATTTATTTTAAAGATCATATTTTACTTTATGCTTAACCGGAGTGGATTTATCTGAGCTTTAAACCAGCGCTTGATGAACAATTGTGTTGAAATGCGCTTTACAAAAATCTTGACTCCTGTTTTAAATGTAAATGAAGTACTCGGACCTTTACTGCAAACGAATTATTATTAATGTCGGCACTTAACCTTATGAGGTTAAGGAGGTTACAAGCCCGTAACACGTGTTAACAAGGTTATACCTCTATCATTTATCCCAAGCCAAATCAAGCATCACTTCTCTGACAGATTCTGATGATAGAAAAGAGCGCTCCCTGGAGTGTTAAAAAAGATGATTATTTGTAATTACTCTCCATGTCTTTGTGTTGGTATTTGACTTCGGATGATGAAATACGTCCTTAGAGCTAGAAGTGTATCTTGTAAGACCATTCCTTGGTTGTTACAGTAAATGATCAGGGAACTGCTCTCTCAGTACGTAATGGTTCAGCTATCTGACTGGCCCAAGAAACTGTTTATTAACATGTTCTCTAGCTTCCTGAACTAAGTAAAAACATGTCCCATGGGGTCCTTCAGGGGAAAGGAGATTTGGAATGTTCTAGTGGCTATGAAACATCATTCGTGTTATTTGTTTGCTGAGGTCTTTCCAAAGAAACCGCTCATATCTTACAGCTCCAGGATAACGGCAGACTCAGACACAAAAATCACTCTGGAGAGCCTTCTCTGCTTCGGGTTATGAAAAAATGAAACTATCCTTCATGCCGAGATCTTGGAATGTTCAATATTATTGTCCCGGGCTGAAAAGCAAAAACAAAACAATCAAGAGAATGAGTTTTCCTCAGCCCACATTAATGACGCAAAGTCTAGAAAGTTTAAGATTTAGAGAAAAAAAAAAGAAAAGAAAAAACTTCAGACACACAGGCTGCTCACATTAAAGTCCAGAGCTGTAAAGAATGTCAAATCTTTGGTGGTGTTTATTTTTTGCCGCCTGGTTTTAAAAAAGATCAACAACGCCTCCCTCTGTGCCATTTTCCCTATCCACAGAGTTCTCTTTGTTACAGAGCCAAAATCAGACCCCCAGTACAGTACCCCAACTTCCTTTGTGCACACACACACAACCTTGAAGTCTTCAGTTCCACATCTGACATACACATATGTATATATATACACACACACGTGCACACACACACACACTCACACTCACACTCAGGTCACACACAGATCTTTGTGTATGTGCAAAACATTTACCTTTACAATTGGCATACACTGTTTTGCAGGGCAACTTACATTTATCTCATTTACAAAGCTGAGCAGTAGAGAATAGGGGGCCTTGCTCAAGGGCCCAGCAGTGGTGGGTGGCCTGAGATTTGAACCCACAACCTTCTGATCAGCTTACACTTTATCTCACAATTAGCAGCACTAGATTTGCTTGTGTATTGAAGTCTGCCAAAAACAGATATCTCTAAAACTTGCTCAAGCTTCACAACAACGCATTCTGAGATCTGATCACACACACACAAACACACACACACACAGAGAGAGAGAGAGAAAGAGAGAGAGAGAGAGAGAGAGAGAGAGGGAGAGAGAAAGAGAGAATAAGAGCTAACGACAGAGAAAGAGAAAAACACAGTAGGAGTGTGAAAGAGGGAGACAGTGAGAGAGAGAGAGAGAGAGAGAGAGAGAGAGAGAGAGACAGAGAGAGCTGTGTTAGAGGAGATAATGTATATCAGTACGAACAAGGGCAAGTGAGAAGAGTCAAACACCCGCATACACCCCCACTCCCAAACACACTCTCACACACACACACACACACACCCAGTCATGCTGGACACTAAAAACAAGGACATATCTACAACCACAAGCATTTCTTACACACACACACACACACACACACACACACACACACACACACACACACACAGCGTTTCAACATCTCACACCAGCATTGGTTCAGTGTCATGGCTATGTGAACAGAAACAAACACAACGGCCTAGTCTCAGTGTTTGTGTGTTTAGAGTTACTCCACGAGAGAAGAATCATGGGTATCGGCGCCAATTTTTTTTTTTTGAGTCTGCTTCAAGTGTGTTGTATGAGTGGGTGGAATGTGGAGTATTTTAGCTGTGTCACAGAAACACTAGCTTGTGCGGAGGAGTAAAAAAAAACGGCCAAGCCTGACAAGAAGAGTGAGCCATGATCTCTCTTCTGCCATCTGTGCAATCTCTCCGACACGTGTGCGCGCACAAACACACACACTCTCTTTTTTACATAATTAATACCCGACTCTCTCTCTGTTCACACGCACACAGTGTACAGAGAGTGTACTATAGTTCAGATCAGCCTGTACTCACTACTGTAATTACTACTCAAATATCAAGCACACACACACACACACACACACACACACACACCCTACCTCAAGCTCTGGATCCTGAATAAAGCACAGGCACACACAGAGCACACAGTGTGGAGCCACCTGTTGCTGCTCACTCGTCCACTCTTTAGCGCACTACAGCAGTCGTCCATAGAGAAACAGAAACCAAGGGATCGGAGCTCAAGGCCAGCTCAACACTGGTGTGTTTTCAGAAAAACAGCAGCCCACCATAAACCCCGAAATCCACAAAGAGCTCCAGTGTTCCCGGTACAATTTAACCCTGAAATAAACCTCGTAGTCAGAAAAAAAACAAGGACACAGTGAATCGGGACGCTCCAGGGCCGTCGGTGGACGATCCATTCCAGTCCAAGGCTGGAGGAGGAGTGCACTTCTCAAACGTCAAGCCCTACAAACTCCAAGTGAAGTGCAATGTGAAGTGTGGAAGGAGTGGGAGAGGGGACGGGGTGGGACGAAGCTCAAGAGGCCCTCCCAAATGCAGCAACAGCTGTCTCCTCTCCCCACACACACACATACACACACACATACACACAATCGTATGTGTGACACACAGCGGAAGCTGAGGGCTGTAGTGTCACAGGCTGGAATTGAACAGAGATGCCATTGAGGCCCAACATGCAGGGGAATGCCATCTGAACTGAATCACACGGCCATGAGGCACTTTACATGTGTGAACTGATCAAAAAACAGGGAAAAAAAAAAATTTAAGAAGGGGGGTTTCATGCCATAGTGCCTCTCAAAATATGTCGGGGTTAAGGAGTGGGCGCTATGACACAAACATATCATAAGAGTTGAAGACATAATATGTATAGTGAACCCTGAAAACAGTAAAATAATTATTATAATAATACAAAAAAAATACAAAAACACAAAAATAAATATATATATATATATATAGAATAAAATAATAAATATTAAGAAATATGTATTGAATAACTGATCAGAATATTATTATATCATCATCACCAGCTCTGAATCAGTATATCTCAGGCTCTGAAAGTCAGGCTTTTAATTCTCTGTGTGTATTTCTAGCACAAATTACAAGCACTCCTTCATCCACAGCTTCTGTGTACTAGTGAGAGAAACAGATCAGCAGCTCTGCTCCATGCTCAGAGGCTATACGCCGTTAGACTCGTGTTTGTCTGGGCTTTATCAGGCAGCGCTGAAGGCCCAGCCGCTCGGTGTGTCTAATAAGCATTCAGACAGTACAGAGCAGTACAGGCTTAGCTCTATATCCTCCCTAACCACCACACCAAACATTACACAACACAAGCACACTGACCGCCAATACACAATCCTACTACACACAGCCAAACCTGCAGCAGCCTTGAACGTCTAAATTAGCGCAGGATTACAAGTAGCCAGTTAATACGATTTTAGTTGTTGTTACTTCATTGGTGCAAATAAAGGCACACACTGGTAGCCTCTCAGAACATGGTTTGTGCTATTATACAAGCTTATGGTTTAGCAGATATCCCTGCACCCATTTAACAAAAAACACACAACTCTGATTGGTTAATCCTGTATCTCACCACATGGTATTCAGTAAAACATAGTTACACAACAAAAAGACATTATTACACAACTGATTCAGTTGAGGTTTGCAATGAGGTTTCAACAAGGAATTCTAAATACAATGACTCTGTTCACCGTTCATGAACATTTTGCTGCATGTTATCTGACCTTGAACAACATTGTTTCTAGCTACGCCACTGGAGCACAAACTTTTGCCTCAGCCTTCGAGTCACCTCCTCCTGTTATCAGCTGGACATACAGGCTTAAATAAAAGTCCTGGGGGGTTATTCCACGAAGCCAGCTAATAAAAGTGGAGCTTATATGAAAATAGCCTCAGCCTGATTTAGTGTAAGGGTCACTCCAGGCTCAGCGAGTTCCATCAACAAAGCAACTTATTTCTGCTAATTCAAGCCAGAATGAACAATCAGGGCTTGTGCACATGCACACGATGCATAATATAGAGATATAGTGACATGGCGGCGAATGAGGGTCGTCTTTTCACTGCAACGTTTAAATACAAATACAAGATACAAATAACATCATTAAAATAGTTTTAATAATCAGAAATTAACATGTTTAATGCATACTTGATTAGATTATAGAGTCGATTAAAAAGTCTGAGATTTTTAGGGTTTTTACACTGTCTATGCTTTTACTGAACTGAAATTGTAACATCAATATTTATGTCATCAGGTAATCTATAGTCTTAGTTAGCTAAATAAACCTGACAGAGCTTGTTGTACTATATACACATTTTAAACGTACAGCCCATTAAGAGTTACAGGTTTACGATGAAATAAAATAAAGTTGATGAACTCTTTCCCACGCTCGGCTCTATCCGGCCATAATTCAGATTTCCGTGCTTGCGTTTGTTCGACAGTTATGTACACACATAAAGCACACACACACACATATGCAAATTCAGGCACAGTAACTTGTAAGCATCTACACGTTGGCTCTCTGGCTTTTCTCCAACCAAAAGAAATCTTTGCCATCTGTATAAACACTTCCACCTGCCTTTCTGTGCGCTGGGTTTTTACCTCAAGTTAATTATTAAACCACCCGTAGTAAAAGCCTGCATGTTTGTGGATATTAAGCTTGTATTTTATTAGCGATTGTGCTGACAGCTCAATTGTTTTAGCATCGCGAGTGCTAACGGACAAATGAGGCCCTTGGTTCAGATTTGTGGGCTCTAGGATACCAGAGCTGCTGAGCGAACTGATGGTTGAATCATTTGTAAGTGTGAGATCTGTCAGGGATGGATGGATGCTAACATGTTTTGTGTGATATCAACAGAGCGGGATGCTGTGAGCTTTTATTGTTAAAGCTCAACTTTTATAACCATGGACACCCATCAGGCATAACATTATGAGCAGCAAGAGGTGAAGTGAATAACACTGATTGTCTCCTCATCATGGCACCTGTTAGTGGGTGGGATATATTAGGCAGCAAGTCAACATTTTGTCCTCAAAGTTGATGTGTTAGAAGCAGGAAAAATGGACAAGCGTAAGGATTTGAGTGAGTTTGACGAAGGGCCAAATTGTGATGGCTAGATCATCTCCAAAACTGCAGCTCCTGTGGGGTGTTCCCGGTCTGCAGTGGTCAGTATCTATCAAAAGTGGTCCAAGGAAGGAGCAGTGGTGACCCGGCGACAGGGTCATGGACGGCCAAGGCTCATTGATGCACGTGGGGAGAGAAGGCTGGCCCGTGTGATCCGATCCAACAGACGAGCTACTGTTGCTCAAACTGCTGAAGTAGTTAACGCTGGTTCTGAGATTAACTCAATTCAACACAATACAATTTTATTTGTAGAGTGCTTTTAACAATAGACATTCTCTCAAAGAAGCTTTACAGGAATATAGAAATACAGAATAAAATTGCAAAAAAGTTTCAAATTTAAGTTTATATTTATTCGTAATGAGCAAGCCAGAGCTAACAGTACCAAAGAAAACCTCCCAGAGACGATATGATGAAGAAAACTTCACTCAGAAAGGAAGTCATCCTCATCTGGGTGACACCAGAAAGTGTGATTATAAATCATTTCCATTCAACAGTAAATAGTCAAATGTAACCAGGAGTTTCTGACCAACTAAATATGAGCCTCGGCATAATTTTTGAATTAATTATAGCTTCAACATAAATTCCTTTTAGCCTATCAAATGTTCGATGACGGAGGCGAGAGCGCAAGAGTGACCACAGCAACGGCGGCCTGGACTCCAGGTGGTACTATCCACAGCAATGCCATATATCTCCAGATAATACACCATCACAAAATCATAAAACTTGAATGATCATAAAAACCAATCAATCAATGGTACAGACACTGGAATTATACTACAGCAACAAAAACACATCTGTCCTATAAAATCGGACCACAATAAAAATCTGTGACTTTAATGACCTCAGTTCATCCTGTTGCTGATGAATGCACCATACCTTCCCGAAAAAAAAAAAAAACAATTACCGCACCCTATAACTTAGAAGAGTATTTAAAACACATCCTGTCTATGTCACACATCATGAACACCAGTAAGTGCATCGTGTTATTTCTACAGAAGTTGTTAGGTATGGAATGTTAATTCTCTGGACCGTGAACAGTATGAGTGTTTAAATCACAAAATGAATAAAGCTCTTAAATCTGAATTCAGCTTGTCCCATGCGATTTTATGGATTCCTTTATTTTAAATTGGCTCTGGAAAAATGAGGAACCGGCTTCTCACTGCTTGTACAAATAATGAAAAGAGAACAAAGTTTAAAAGAAAAGACAAAAGCGGGTTACTGCTTGGCATGGCATTTATTGCGTTATGTAAGTGTTTGGGAAGTGTTAAAAAGCGGCTCTTATCATCAGTGGAAGAAGCCGATTACTGCAGATAAAAGAGGAGCACATCTCTAGAGGTCAACAACCAGCAGCATGACAACATATTCCTAATAACAGAACTAGTCTGTCAGGGCATTAACACACACACACACACACACACACACACCTCCCCCTGCTAGTGCATTCCCAGAGTGTATGACCTCATCCCTTCTCTCTCTCAGCTCCATCGATCTCTCTATTCCCTGCACCTGCTGCTTTCGGCTCTGTACGATCCTCACCCACATTAAGATCCCAGTTAACTCTGGCGCTCACACACACCCTATACCCACTCAGGGAGATCCTCAGAGGGGTGTGCTGAGCATAACCAAGCCACCGCTACGGCTCAAACGCCACACACTGCTCAAGACACAGTAGATTACTCTTACAAGAGGACCAGATTGTAAAGAATAAATAGATAAAATAAGGAAAATATGCACACCAGCCCTGTATGAAGCTAGAAAAATAAACCAGCAGTGGGGTGTGAGGACGTTATGAACAGGATCAGGTTTCAGAAATGAAATTGTAAAAAGGAATTGCATTAGGCACCTTAGATTTGGCTCTTAGTGCGCTCTCTGTCTCTCTCTCACTCTCTTACACACACACACAGAAAAAGCAGTGTGTATGTAAGGAGGGCGTGTCGGGATGCCTTTTTTTGAAGCTTGTGTGTGTGTGTGCTGTATGTGACATGTCGGGGCAAAGTCCTGGGCTGGGTCACACCTGCCACTCGCCTGTTCATCCTGCTCCTCTCTTCTGCACCAAATAAATACCTCTGGAAACATGCCTTGCTTCTAATCAATCATTCAGATTCTGAGAAAAACAGAATCGAATACGAGTTGGAAAAATGTCAAAAACAAAAAGAATACTGCAGGAGTTGTGGCATCGCAGAGTTTGTAGAACTTGAGAAAGTCTGAGGAGGCCGCTGACATGGCAATAATTATGTTGTGACAAAACAAATCTAAGCTTTGGATTATTCTGTGCAAGACAGGGATTCTGGATTTGCGAAATCGGAAAGGAAGAAACAAAGGAAACAAAGGAACAAAGGAATCTAGGAAAACATATCTAGGATTCGCACCGCGAATGCTCATTTCCTTTTACTTACTATCACATCACAGTAAGATAGGGTGATTAGGCTCGGAATACGACAAGATAGCAGGATTTTCAGAAAATGCCATCCATCTGGTACCTCGAATACAACCGACGCTGGCATTGATCTCAGGCTATAAAGATTACATACACGGTATAAGAAAAGCAGTACTTTTTCCAAAGCGCTCAGTTTCTGTCAGCGAAGCCAGTAATGGTAAAGCTGGAATCTGATTGGTCAGAAGATGCTGATTAACTTAAAGCAGCTCTGAACATATTTTCAGCCACGTGTTAGTTTTAATACGTTAACGTTTCTATAGTAACAACTTAAGCACACAAGAAGTTCATTTAGCTTCTTTTGGAGGAGTGACGGCTTTGTAACGGTCAGAGTTAAAGAAGCAACTTGAAATTTTTTTGCGTCAGGGCTAGTCTTACGAGTTTGTGCACTGTTAGCAAAACTGAATATTATCTGATTTGTAGTCAGTCATTGTTGCCACATTATCTGTTCATAATAATCAGGACAAATGGAAAAAAACAAATATCTTTCTGCTGTCTTTCTTGTTTAGTGACTTCTCTGGCGTGTTCGTCTACTGGCCACGGCGTTAATGGCTTGGCTAATGTAAAGCGGATATGGACCACACAGCTCCATTTAGTACCACTCAGAGCTGCAAAACAAATGCAACACTCAAACGACCAGGTAAACATTAAGATGTTCGTGTGATAAGGCATTCCTTCGTTCCTTTCCACTCTCGGAACGAGAAAGTAACACAAATCTGTATAAGACTCGGATTCAGAAGCAACTACTGAACTACAGAGATAAGGAGTATATGTTCGAGCTATTCTCTAAATCTCAGTTTACTAAAGATAGGATAGGAGAACAACTTTTTCTCCTCCTACACACATACACACACACAGAAAAACAAGCTTCTCTCCTCGAGTGCTACTCAAAGACTAACCATCTCATTCCCTATGACTTAAAAAAACAAAAAAAAAAAAACAACCTTGTCCTACTTCTCCATTTCCCTCTGGTACTCAGCTGATCACACTTCTGTTCATGGAGAGACACTTACAAGAAAGAAATGAAAACAAAACCGACAAGCCCATACACACCCTGCCGCACCACACACTAAAAGGATTTGATACGGCGAGGCTTGAGTGATAATCAGGAAAGAATTCCCTTTATCACTTTTCCTTTAAGTGCTGATGAGAGGTTTCCTGGATTGTAGGTGAGAGGAGTTCCGCTGTACGACTCTTAAATGTCATTAGCGACCAAACCTCATTGCTCTGACAGTTAGTGTTATCTCTTACATTATAAAAGATCTAAACAGTCATTCATTTTCATGTTTTCTGATTACGGAGAAACCAAGAAGCCCTCTGTCCTCCAGACTTAAAAAAAATAAAATAAAATAACTTCCTAGCTTCATCTCTGACTGTTACAAAGTGCTGATTAGAGACTCTGAAAGAGTCAACCCACGATACCAACGCTGCCTTTAGCATGCGTTCAAAAGCTAGGTGATTTGTCGGGTGTTTTTTGGTTGACAGATTGGTGGTGTAGGTGGTCTGTTCTATTTTTAGCCCAAGCTTGGTGGCTCAACTTCCTGTGAGGAGCCTTGACATGGAATGCTTGGCTTGGGTCAGTTCTTTGGAAGCAGCCATACAGTTTACATACGCTTCGTATCGGGAATATTGGGAATATTTCTGGGTGGCTGGAACGGATTATCTGCATTTACATTATTCCTTACAGGAAAATTAATTTCACAATACAAAGTATCTCCTTAAGAACTCACCTCCAGAATGAACCAAATTCGTATGCTGAGGTTCCACTGTACATACACCAAGATTCTTTCTTCTTGCTATACTGACACAAGAAATGCCTTATGCCTTATTAAAAAGCCTGTCATCATGTCAATATTGAAAGTTAAGATTTCTATTTATTTTATAAAAATCAAAATTTCATACGTGCGTAAATGCATCAATAATATACGTAGGCTTCAACCTTAATCAGTTTTATAGTCTCATTCTGGCACCGTGAATGGCAATCCAATTGCACGTGGCCTTTTAGTCCCACCAGTACCGTTAAGTTACATAACAATACTCGGATGTCGTCGTCATCATCGTCATCATCATCATCATCAACGGTGCATCAGGCTGTAAGCCTCCCCCATGGTACTATCACTAAAATCCCCCCATGCCAGCCAGTGGCGCAGAAAGCCCCCGAGCTGGAGGAGGAACAATGATGCTCTTAAAAGAATCTCACTCCACAGCGTCAGAGTTTTTGGCCACCGAGGCCGGGTTGACGAGGTGCATGGCGAAAGGGGGAACGGATAAGGAGGGGCCACAAAAGCGCCTCTGTGTCCTTTCAACAGGCAGAATAATCAGTCTTTGTTTTCTGTTATAAGTAAGAAAAAGGCAGGGGTTTTTACATCTGCAGCTATTTTTACGTCTGCTTTTCACACGTCCTAAAACAGCGATAGCAACAGTGTGACGGAGGCAGATGAGCGAATGGGTCAGCCTCATAAAGGTCACGGCGATGGAGCGTCAGCAGGCTTCTCTCTTTCTCTGTGACTTCGCAATCAGCACTCTTTTCAGGCATTTCTCTCTCTTGCCCTCAAGTTTTAGCTTCAAAAAAACATTTTCCGCAGCGCCACTGCTGGCCTTGAGCGTCGAATGGACAAACGGCACTGTATATATCAAAAAAGCACAGGCGTCTCTGATGAACTGCTGAGGGACACACTGCTGGGTCTACCTTCACACACTCCGAGAGAGAGAGAGAGAGAGAGAGAGAGAAATGGGGTCAGACAGACAACAGATAGAGAGCAAAGAGAGACAGTGAGAGACAAAAAGTACAAGAGAAAGACCAAAGAAGTCAGAGACAGAGTCAGAATGACTCTGAGAGAAAGAGAGAGAGCAAGATAGAGAGAGACACAGGGGAGATCAAAGAGAGACAGAGAGAGAAGAACCAAAAAAAGTCAGAGAGAGAGAGAGAGAGAGAGAGATAGATGGGGGAGGGCAATAGAGACAGAGAGAGAAGAATCAGAGAGAGAGAGAGAGAGAGAGAGAGAGAGAGAGGGCAACAGAGACAGAGAGAGAAGGATCGAAGAGAGAGACAAGAAGGTCAACAGAGACAGAGAGAGAAGGATCAAAGAGAGAGAGAGAGAGAGAGAGAGACGAGGAGGTCAACAGAGACAGAGAGAGAAGGATCAGAGAGAGAGAGAGAGAGAGAGAGAGAGAGACGAGGAGGTCAACAGAGACAGAGAGAGAAGGAGAGAGAGAGAGACGAGGAGGTCAACAGAGACAGAGAGAGAAGGATCAAAGAGAGAGAGAGAGAGAGAGAGAGAGAGAGAGACGAGGAGGTCAACAGAGACAGAGAGAGAAGGATCAGAGAGAGAGAGAGAGGGAGAGAGAGAGAGACGAGGAGGTCAACAGAGACAGAGAGAGAAGGATCAAAGAGAGAGAGAGAGAGAGAGAGAGAGACGAGGAGGTCAACAGAGACAGAGAGAGAAGGATCAAAGAAAGAGAGAAAGAGAGAGAGAGAGAGAGAGAGATAGGAGAGAGCAATAGAGACAGAAAGAAGGACCAAAAAAGTCAAAGATAGACTGAGAGAGAGAGAGAGAGAGAGAGAGAGAGAGAGAGCAAGACAGTGAGAGACACAGGGGGAGCAAGAGACACGGGGGAGAGCGAGAGACACGGGGGAGAGCGAGAGACACGGGGGAGAGCGAGAGACACGGGGGAGAGCGAGAGACACAGGGAAGAGCGAGAGACACGGAGGAGAGCGAGAGACACGGAGGAGAGCGAGAGACACGGAGGAGAGCGAGAGACACGGAGGAGAGCGAGAGACACAGGGAAGAGCGAGAGACACAGGGAAGAGCGAGAGACACAGGGAAGAGCGAGAGACACGGAGGAGAGCGAGAGACAAAGAAAAATATGAAGAGAGAGAAAATCAATCACGCCTGCTTTCTTGTCTTCGGGTTATTTATGTTCAGTGGGACGTGAAAAAGCTGTTTGACCTTGGACATGTTTGGAAAAAGAAAAGCAGGAGTTCAGGGTGACGGTCCTTGTCCTCGTCTGAGCTCCTTCTTGTCATGGAACATTTTTTCGCAAAAAAAAAAAAAAACACTTATCTTACAGTCTTCTTTCTTATCAATGTCCTTCTAAACTCAACATGGACTTAAGATACAATCTCAAAAGTGTCTCCACTGAGACAGAAAAACAGCTGGAAAGACAGATTTTCAAAACAAATAAATAAAAAGAAATTTTTTTTTTTGGGACCTAATGGTCAGTTCGACCGCAGTCTGGACAGACAAATTTCTTCAGACGCAAACCTCACGAAACATCTGCACTGCAACCACATGTTCAAACTGCTGAGAGGCCCTTCGTGTTTCTAATAAACACGTTATCGCTTCTATAAATCCTTCATGGAAACAGGCTAATGATACAAAGGTCCATATTTTGCGATCATTATATAAAGAGTATATAATCATCTCATAACAGAGATATAACACGCTAGGATCTGTCGAATGAGTTCAGAGTCCTGTACGAGACACGTTAAAACATTAAAATTGATCCCACCCACCCACAGAAAACGAAATGTCAATAAGTAACAAAGGAAAAAAAGAAAACTTTCCTGAGGTGGTCAGCGCGCGCACACACACACACACACACACACACACACACACACACACACACACACACACACACTTGCCATTATAAAGCCTTGCATACAGTTCTATTTATTTTGATTGAATTCACTTATTATGCGTATTTATTTCTTTAGTTAGTTTAGCTGTTCGGTTCGACTAATAACAACGTTCTTATTATTCCAACAGTAGCTTGCTACGTGATCTGATACCGTCTCGTTTCTATGGTAACAACTTAACTAAACATTCCTGGAAGGAGCCTCCAGTGTCAGAACTTTGTAACAGTCAAAGGATCAATTCATTACAGTACAGTTTCTTGGGAACAACTTACTTCTGTTCATTTTCTTATGAAGAGGGAACGATTGTTTATGGCGGCTATACCGCGAGTGATAACATAACTAACTCGTTCCAGGACAACATTAAATGTATGTGTTTACATGGATAAAGCTGGTATAAGCAATTCTGTGTTTTATTCCTACTTGATAACAGAACAGTTTAAAATGAAGAAAATATGCCAAGTGTTTTGGGGGACATGTTGTAAACGTGAGCTTCACATCAGCCTGACTGTATTCTGTAGGTTTAAAGATATACCATTTAACCCCTTTATTATCGGTACACTGGTGCGCCAGTCCGCCGGCAGAATGGGAATCGACTCATCTGATACTTTAATCAGTATAAACAAATCTATTTATTTATCGCCGCGAGTCTGATATAAAGCGAGTCAGTTCACGGTTGGCTTTCAGTGGGACACGATAATCTTACACAGAATTTTAGTGGTTGAAGATAAACACCTTCAAATTTTAGATGCTACAATCACACACTTGGGGCGTCTCGGAGAGCAGAGATAGTTTTGATATCAACATGTGGGGATAAAAAAAAAAAAAAAAAAAAAAAAAAAAAAGTTTTTCGGTTTTTCTGAAATTTTCTATGAAAGAACTGCCCCTAAAAAGAGCTAGGTAAAAAAAAACTTCTTCAAATTCTTAAAGCCCTTAGCGTCTACTTTTATATGAGCCATTAAGCACCACTGTGAAGTGTGTTGGCTAAAGACACTCAATGCTAAACATGAACAAATTCCAGTTTTTGGGTATCTGCTAAGCATAAAAAAAAACAAACCTCCACAGACAATTTTTCATAATTAACGTTGCCAACTTTGTGACTCAACCCTACTTATTACTGCTTACTTTGTCTCGAATGCTCTGTAACTATGAGTCCAGTTTTCAGGTCACCACCCGTCTCTGTCGTGTGCCACACGCTCCCACACTATGCTCTGACCTGCTGGAAGCAGCATAAACAGTGACAAAGCATGAAGTACTGACACACTGGCTCCTTAGAGGTTATTAAATTAGAGCGGTAATTCAGCCGAGAGAACGCCTGACCCGGCCTGCTCTCAATACGCCTTGGCAGCCATGCAGCGCTTTCACACATCCACCACCATCCAAAGAGGAGAGAAAAGCACAATCAATCAATCAATCAATCAATCAATCAATCAATAACCATGGAATTGAGTTCCAAGTTTAAGACAAACTCCCTGGTACTTATTTAGCTCTTGCAACACTCTCCTACCTCTGGTGAAGAAAAGACGGTTAAATATTTAGCATACCTCTTAGTGTCTTCGTAGGGAAGAAGCTAGAAGACAGAGATGTCTGTTAGGATTAAGGAGCATGTGGCTTTATCAGAGGGCTGCAGTTTCATTATATAGTCCTGAGGTGCAGCAGTTTCTCCATGTAACGGCTTCCTGTGTGGGGTAATCATGACCTCCCAGTTCCTCCTTAAAAGAAACTCAACCATGAAGCGCATGCTTATCTTGAAATATTTCTAATGTGTTTATCAATTCTGGTGCTAAGTCGTTATTCCTTTGAGAGTTTAGTGGAAAGCACTGTTTACAATAACCATTAATAGGAGGGAAAATTTTTTTTAACAGCAATCTTCATCAGTGATGATACTTGCTTTTAGAGCCTAAAAACCAAAGCTTCTTTTCTCATTCACACATCGCAGTAATGTTCAAGACCATCATCGTTAAAAATAATTCCGTGTACAAGTAGTGGAGCTTTGGGCACAAACACTGGACTATACGAGACGTGGCTCAGATAATCCCGCACTACAGTTGGTGTTTTGGAAGCAGGTGAGAGAGATGTACAGCCTTAAAGACAAAAACACCTTTTCTATAGAACTAAAGCCTACTGCGCCCTCAGCAGTAGATTGAACAGCATTGTGGGTAATTTAGGGAATATATAACTAATCTGGGAATGGAACAGAAATCTAAACTAAAATGTTCATCATGAACTTGCGGGCTCATCAGTCACAAAAAATGGATTAAGGTGAGAGGATGAGGAGATCGAATGACTGGATGGTCAATTAAAATAAATATTACTGTGTAAATGGTTAATGGAAGATTTATGCTTCAAGCAACTTAACAGGGTCACAGGATATTTCTGACAGACACAAACGAGTGTGTGTGTGTGTGTGTGTGTGTGTGTTTAAGGGTGGGGTAAAAACATTTCAATTTGGAAAGAGACACTATTTGTGCATGCACGCGCACACACACACACACTAAGGAAATACTTTATTTCATATATATACTGTATATATATATATACACACACACACACACACACACACACACACACTAAGGAAATACTTTATTTCATATATATACTGTATATATATATATACACACACACCGAGTATCTGCAGTATTTTCATCTTATCACTCCAGTCTCCAAAGACTGCTGATACATGATATTCCTCAATTCTAAGAAAACATTCTTGCAATTTCTTTCTCCACAGATTGTTTCTTACCAGAAGTGGCCTAACTGCATCCAAGTTACCATTTTTTTGACCTACCAGGAAAGAGGGTATTCAGAGTTCAGTCGGCTTTGCACACACAACACACACAACACACACACACAAAAAAAAAAGGTTTTGGGAAACAGGGGCCTCTTATCCTGTAATCACAGCACTATGAACGCCACAGCCAGGATTCTTTAACTACATTGTTATTTATTTGCTCTAGCACATGTTATTTTCCAGCCAGGTTTTTAGACTAACATGACACGAGGTATAAACACCGTGCACACTGCTGCTTTCTTAGTAACTTCTAAAAACAATCATGCCTTTCAACATCGATCTCTAAATATACTAACTCCAATTTTCAAAACACTCTGTGACTAAAAGGAACACTGAACAACATTAATCGAGTATCATTATTCTCTTCTTGGACTGGAACACCGGATCAACATTAGATCCAATCCATAAACTTTTTGGTATGATGTTGACGGACGTAACGGATATCATGCACATTGGACACAAGGCTCTGTAAAATATCTCAGATATACAGTATAGTTGAAGGCATTTCTATGGTACACTATAGGACACAGTATACACATGTTTACCGGCACAACAATAATCACCTAACTTTATCAACATACACTACAGTGCCAAAAGTTTTGGGACGTCTGTCTTTACATGCACATGAATTTAATACGGAGTTGGTCCGCCCTTTACAGCTATAACAGCTTCAACTCTTCTGGGAAGGCTTTCCACAAGATTCTCCACAAGTAGGAGTGTGTTTATGGGAATCTTTTGACCATTTCTCTAGAAGCTCATTTGTGAGGTCAGGCACTGATGTTGGACGAGAAGGCCTGCCTCACAGTCTCCACTCTAATTCATCCCAAACGTGTTATATGGGGTTGAGGTCAGGAGTCTGTGAAGTTCCTCCACACCAAACTCACTCATCCATGTCTTTATGGACCTTGCTTTGGTCACTGGTGTACAGTCATGTTGGAACAGGAACGGCTCATCCCTAAACTGTTCCCACAAAGTGGGGAGCATGAAATTGTCCAAAATATCTATCTTGGTATGCTGAAGCATTAAGAGTTCCCTTCCCTGGAACTAAAGGGCCGAGTCCAACCCCTGAATTCAATGATCTGGAGGGGTGTCCCAAAACTTTTGGCAATATAGTGCATCAACCAACTTTATATTATATAACAACATTCTAAAAAGAAGAAGAAAAATACATGTACAGTTGTAACACTTTATAATTTATGGATTCAGTTGTTAAAAAATCGAATCCAATGAGTTTGTAATTATAAAAATATTGACGATGAACTGCTGGGTGGGGAAAAAGAAAAAAAGTTCACCCTATGTTCAAAGCTTGATGATGACAACCATCTGTTTTGCTGAAAAGAACAATACTGGCCATGCTGTCTGGATGGGAGGGATGTTATACTCGCTCTCCTCTGTCCATCACAGTGATGCTTGCTAACCATGTGCGTCTGTGAGCTCAGACGAATGCATTTTCATCCGAAACATCGCTGACGTTAACGGTGATATCCCAGATGTGTATTGCGATATCTAATGTCAGTATCATGGTACATTATGATCACTTTTGCGAGATCACTGCTCCAGAATATTGACCTGCTATTGATTCAATATTGCTATTCATATACATGTCTCTGATCTGACAAAACTTATCGCTATTAATAGAAGATGAGAGGCATTTATATGACATTATACCGTTTCTTTAAACCCTCAGAATCTCTAAACTCGTTATACTGATTGTACCTGAAAGAGTCCATTCTCCTTCTCGAATACACCTCCCTCTCTCTCTCTCTCTCTCTCTCTCTCTCTCTCGACTACTTATTTCATTACAATTCCTTTAAAAGACAGAAAAGCTCTGAAATCTAAGTAGACTAGAGACTGTAGCTGCCATAATGTAATTCCAAACACACCCAAAAGAAGACGAGGAGACTAAGCGTGTGTGTGAGTGTGTGCGAGTGTGGTCCTGATGTTGCCAAGCAGCTAAGAGCTGGGTCACATACGAGTAAGCAGAGTGTCTCTGTGAATACTGACTTACGATGACCTGCCAAATTTCTCGGAGGTGTTCAGTACCTCACAGTGGCCCTGAGATAAGATCATTTTCTCCGTTAGTTTTCTAATTAACATGGAAACATGGATTAATGGATTAGAGAGCTTGGATAAAATCAAAAAGGCTACCTGAGTAGAGAGGGACATTGGTGTTAGAGTTGTTGCTAGCTTTACTAAACCTACTACAGCAATGAGCGAGCATCACTGAAGTAACCTGTTAGTAGATTTGTCTAAAATTGCACAGGAGTTTGGTTTAAAAGCTAACAGAAGGTGTTGATTTATATTTTATTACAGCAGATCTGATAAAAGTTCTGGCTGCAAGGTTTGTGTATTAATGTGTTTCTTTTCAGTTTTCTTATAGCGGACTCAACAATCAGAAATGAATAAAATAAAACATGTAATGGTTGAAGCTGACAGTCTTCAGGACACACAGCTTAGCATCTTGTGCTTTCCTGTTAACCCATTCAATTTTTATATACCTTCAAGAGAGAGAAAGAAAGAAAGAAAGGCAGGTGTAAACAACTGTTTACAGCTGCTAAAACATACGTAAAGCATATATATACGCTGTTATTTAGGCTTAAACGTCCATAATTATCCTAAAAAAAAAATGAAAACCAGAAATAACCATGTCTGTATTAGCCATGACTAAAATACTGCTACGAGTCTACGTGCTATTTTTGTGGTCGGGATGACGAATGAGCAGCCTGAAGATTAAGAACATACTGACCTTGGAATAAAATTTTGGATAAGGCAATCACGGCACTCCTTCACAAACTGATAAATTCCACAGCTATCCCTCTGCAGCAGGATTTATGTTTGGTGTGGCTTTTCAAGTTCTCATAAGGGGATACAAAAAAAAATCCCTATCCACTAAGATAGAAAAGACAAGTAAAGCAGAGGCAGAGGGTCACACAGCGTGTGTGAGGAGGGATGGGCTCTGTGTCAGACCTGACCATGAACAGGGTGACCTTGGGAGCATCTGGAGCAGCTGCGTGGTCCATCCCTGTAAGAACACCCAGCATCAATCCTTTTATTCATTAAGACAAGCCAAGCCCTTAACAGTTTAGCCAGGAGGCCAAAAGTCCGACCTAGCCCATTAAACTGGATAACGCGGTTAGCAAGCCAATCTTTCTGGAGTGTGGTTTTTTGCCATCTCCTTCACCACCAAGGTTTAGTTCTAGTACAAGGTCATGAACTTCACCGTCATTTCAAAGTATCAACAACGGTCAGAAACTCGCAAAGTCATCATCGAGCACCTGATCAGAGGAAGGACAGGGAGAGGGGGGGGGGGGTGCTGTCGAACATCTGCTGTTTGACACGAGTGTACGGTCTCTACAGACTACAGAGAATCTGCAGCTGTATAAACAGCACACACTTTAGAACAGATCACCTGCTGAAGCCAGGAAGAAAAAAGAAAAGTCGTGAGGTCAGAATGAGGTGTGGAAGTACACAGGGTTGTGCACCACATACTGAGTACTGAGTGCTGCTTTCGGGCAGAACGTTAAGAATCATAGAACATAAAACAGCAAGAAGTCCATGAATTCTATAAATATGATTCAGCAATCAGCAGACAGATATCAGAGCACAAGCTGCCTTCTCACCTTACTCATATGGTGGAGAGTTATCCGAAACTTCTTGTGAATCTTCACTTGTCCTCTCTCTCTGGTCACCACAAGGACACATGGTGCCATTTGACCATTAATCAAATTAATATACCAAAATGTGTCCAGGAAAAAATACATAAAATACAACGACTTGTTTAGTCTACATGGCTGCTCTTAAGTGTAGGGAAATAGGGGCGGGGCAATATGATGACAAAATCGCAATATTGTGATCAATTGTATTGCTATACACTTTTCTGAGATATCGTAGCTACATGTAAACTTTAAATAAATACAAACTCTGATTGGAAGCAGCTGATGTCAAATCTTTAAAATAATTAAATAGTAAGATTTTTACCAAATACTGAAAAGAATTACCAAGAAAATCCGTAAGCAGTAAATCAATCGGAGCTTTCATGACTACTTTTAACTCCATACTACTGTTTTGCTGACAGTTTCTTAGCAAACATATATGATGTAATGTATACCTGCCTTTTAAAATCTTCAGGTATCATGATACATTTTTAGCACATTGCCCAGCCCTACTGCAGATAAGCATTTATATCATTTATGCAAAATACAATATAAGAGCAAAGAGCAAGAATCGGTTTCATCGACAGAATCGCTGAAAAATAAATAGCAACTATTCATGTACAAATGTAATGTGTTGTAATATGTCCATAATTTCTTTTAATACGATTTGCAGACCTCATCTTCCAGTAGTAAGGTTTTAAGCGAGTAGCTTGTAAGTCTTTAAACTCTTATCAAGTGTTGTTGATCAGAAAATAAATCGATTTAGATTTACTGTATTACATTTAACCCACTGAGCTATGCACAGTGTAAAGCACAGGTAAATTTTGATTGGGAGTTTTATTATACTCTGTGTAAAAATTAATGTTGGCACCACCCTCTGCATTGTGATTGGTCTTCCATGATTAAGAAAATAATAAATCATTTCATTCAAGCCCAAGCGAGGTACAAGTCTGCAGTCCTACTTACCACGGCAATGTAAAAGTTGCAAAAGCAAGACAGAAGTCAGTAGTTATTTCAGAGTGCTAAAGCCCACTGTGTTGGAGTCTAAGGATCCGGTAAAAGAAGAACGTAGGGCAATTTAAATCCAGTAAAAATTTAAATCCAGTAAAAGCAATTCTTCCCACATGCCAGTGCACTGTTTACAAAAGAAAGGAACCTGACAGATGACTGAAGTTCAAACCACAAGAAGCTAGAAGAGCAAGGAAGATCCATTAAAGCCTGCAAATGGAGAAAGCTGGTTGAAGCCAGCATGACTGTGGAGGAAGACAAGGAGAACAAGTCAGCATCGGATCAGAGAGAATATGGTGATCGATAATCCAAAAAAAGATCGGCGGTTTTATTAGCAGTCTCCTCTCGGGTCAGTTTCGTCCTGCCCCTCTCTCATGCTCTCCTTGAGCAGGACACGAGTCGAAGCCGAGTGCCAATGCGCTTCAAACAAAACCCAGTGAGGCATTAACCAGACAGCTGGCGGAGAGGAAGAAACAGCTCAACATGAGCCAGAGGAAAGAAGAAAAAAAAGAGACATGGGTTTAAACATTAACATCGTGTCCAGTTGAGCATTTCAGACAGTCTGAAAATGGACTAGCACGCACACACACACACAGGCTACATTAGGAGATTGCAGTTCATTTCCTGTAGTTCCCGGAGCAGTGTCCAGTGATGCACCTCTGATACAGGAAAACAGAGTCTTTTTTAACACACACACAAACAGACAGACATGGTGGGGGCAGGCTGGAAGTTTCCACTTTGTTGGCGTTTTTTTATCTTCCTGATCATCTGTTCCCAACACACACTCTGAGAAAAAGACTTCCTGTTTTGCCTCCATTGTCACACTTGTGTGCTGCATGGCTGGACACATCTAACTTTAGACGTGTTTGTGTGCACGTGTGTGTGTGTGTGTGTAGGGGCTGCTTCCTCCATACAGCAGAGCCTCCTCAGCTCCTTGGACCTTACTTTAATGCAAAACACTCACTAGTATATACAATAAATATATTTATATATAGACAAGAGTTAAACACTTCTCTTAACTACTGCAGCAACTATCTTCCTCCTCTGCCTCATGAAAAAGTCCAAAACCCAAAAAAGTACACCTCATATTCTTTGACAGCACCAAACATTTGCAGTAAAGCCCTGCTTGCTTACCTCAGTCGCTCAGCTCAGGAGTGTAAACATCAGTGAGCGAGCGTTTGGACAGGCCGGGAAGCTGCATGGCTACAGTGGAGTCTAATAACTCCGGCCCTGCTCCCCCTCTGCTCCAGCAACGTAATGTAATTTAGCCTGAACCGCACTGACCAACGCAGGAGGAGGTTTCCTCTCTCCATAAACACGGCTCCAATATGGCTGCTCTCAGGAAGACTTTTGCATTACATAAGTAGGATGTTAAGACAATCACAACTTGTCCTGCTCTCTCCCGCGGTCCTGGATCCAGAGCCTCCAAAATCATAAACGTAACGCAACGCCGCTAGCCCAGCTGCACAAAAACAGGATAGCGCCTGGCAGACAAAGCGCCGCGGCACAAAAGAAACCTAAAGCGGATGCAGCAAACAATTCCAGTGCAACATGCAGGCGGGTATTTACCTGTTGAGATTAATTGTTGACGTGAGGAGAAAAAAACAACGGCGGCGAGCTGTTGCCTTTCTACTTC
The DNA here is from genome assembly GCF_019097595.1 of Hemibagrus wyckioides. Lineage (NCBI taxonomy): Eukaryota > Metazoa > Chordata > Actinopteri > Siluriformes > Bagridae > Hemibagrus > Hemibagrus wyckioides. The sequence continues at coordinate 7,491,255 of NC_080712.1, forward strand.
TATTGAAGTTCTGTCCTCTCTCTCTCTCGAGCCAAGCTACAACTCCCTGCTCCAATAACCCCTGACCCACAGGAAGTAGACACAATGGACTGAAAATAACGAGAGAGAGAGAGAGAGTGAGAGAGAGATAGCCACCTCCTCTCTCCTTCCATGTTCTTCGCCTCCACCAACCAAAGCACAACAACACTTGCTTCCATGCGGCCAGCGCTCAAGCAGGGCTGCGGTCATCCCCAAAAATACTTTCCACCCGATAACTCGGCCTCATTCTTTACATTCCCTCTGTGATCTCCAGGCCCCACCCTGGTAAATCACAGAAGCCCCCTTACATGAATACACAGAGTGCGAGCTTCCCAGAGAAACAAACTTTTATTACTCCCAGCAGTGCTCTGAGACTGAATCTGAAATGAATTGCTTCAGCTCATAATGCCAGAAAGCGACATACACTATATTGCCAAAAGTATTCGCTCACCCATCCAAATAATCAGAATCAGGTGTTCCAATCACTTCCATGGCCATAGGTGTATAAAATCAAGCACCTAGGCATGCAGACTGTTTTTACAAACATTTGTGAAAGAATGGGTCGCTCTCAGGAGCTCAGTGAATTCCAGCGTGGAACTGTGATAGGATGCCACCTGTGCAACAAATCCAGTCGTGAAATTTCCTCGCTCCTAAATATTCCACAGTCAACTGTCAGCTGTATTATAAGAACGTGGAAGTGTTTGGGAACGACAGCAACTCAGCCACGGAGTGGTAGACCACGTAAACTGACGGAGCGGGGTCAGCGGATGCTGAGGCGCATAGTGCGAAGAGGTCGCCAACTTTCTGCAGAGTCAATCGCTACAGACCTCCAAACTTCATGTGGCCTTCAGATTAGCTCAAGAACAGTGCGCAGGGAGCTTCATGGAATGGGTTTCCATGGCCGAGCAGCTGCATCCAAGCCATACATCACCAAATGCAATGCAAAGCGTCGGATGCAGTGGTGTAAAGCACGCCGCCACTGGACTCTAGAGCAGTGGAGACGCGTTCTCTGGAGTGACGAATCGCGCTTCTCCATCTGGCAATCTGATGGACGAGTCTGGGTTTGGCGGTTGCCAGGAGAACGGTACTTGTCTGACTGCATTGTGCCAAGTGTAAAGTTTGGTGGAGGGGGGATTATGGTGTGGGGTTGTTTTTCAGGAGCTGGGCTTGGCCCCTTAGTTCCAGTGAAAGGAACTCTGAATGCTTCAGCATACCAAGACATTTTGGACAATTCCATGCTCCCAACTTTGTGGGAACAGTTTGGGGATGACCCCTTCCTCTTCCAACATGACTGTGCACCAGTGCACAAAGCAAGGTCCATAAAGACATGGATGACAGAGTCTGGTGTGGATGAACTTGACTGGCCTGCACAGAGTCCTGACCTCAACCCGATAGAACACCTTTGGGATGAATTAGAGCGGAGACTGAGAGCCAGGCCTTCTCGTCCAACATCAGTGTGTGACCTCACAAATGCGCTTCTGGAAGAATGGTCAAAAATTCCCATAAACACACTCCTAAACCTTGTGGACAGCCTTCCCAGAAGAGTTGAAGCTGTTACAGCTGCAAAGGGTGGACCGACGTCATATTGAACCCTATGGATTAGGAATGGGATGTCACTTAAGTTCATATGCGAGTCAAGGCAGGTGAGCGAATACTTTTGGCAATATAGTGTACTATCAACTGCGAATCCAATGAAGCCTCGAATATCCTGAAAGAGAGTGAGTGAGTGAGTGAGTGAGTGGAGAAAGAAAGAAAGAAAGAAAGAAAGAAAGAAAGAAAGAAAGAAAGAAAGAAAGAAAGAAAGAAAGAAAGAAAGAAAGAAAGAAAGAAAGAAAGAAAGAAAGAACACTATAGACTGGAAAAAGGGATTAGCATTGCGGTCTAATGACCTTTGACCCCGATGAGCAACTGGGCGGATCCCTGAATTAAATCACTGACATTTATTCTTTCTTTTACATTCATTCATGATCAAGAGACAACAGGGCTGAACATGTCTCCTTCTCAAAGATGCATGGCTTCCTGAATTCATGATAATTCACTGCAACACTTGAGCTATATTGACACTTTAGCTGTCTGTTGACGGTGGTTTACTTGATTAAAATAATAAGTTTACTGTTCGATTGCATTGATAAGCATTTATGCATTTGCTTTGCATCATATGGCGTGTAATATATATACACACACACACACACACACATCCACAATGCGCTAAAAGTAAACTGATGACTCAAAGATAGATAAGAAATTAATAATAAACTATAATAATAGACTCACTGTCTCTCTGAAGCAGTGCAGGATATAACAGAAGTTCTTCTCACCATGTACTAAATAATCGTGTTAGCACTTCTCCACCGGATGTTGCGGCACGGCTCGCTGCTGCGAACGAGCCGAGATCCTGCATATTGCTGCTATTTCCAGACTGATTGCGCTCGTTACGAATTAACAGCGAAGGACGGAACACAAGCCACGTTACAAAATGTTCTTCAGCGAGACCGTTCTCATCTTACCTGCAGAAGCCTAATTTACGCTTCTTACCTGTAATCAAGTAAAGGACTGACTAAAGATTAAAGTACTGACTCACGTGCATTTGTGCACTGATTTAACACTAACTTGCTCCGGTTCATGCCAAACAGTTTGGGAGAAATAATTAGAATAGAACTCCTGAATTTCCTGCAATTATCAGAGTATTATACACTGGTCGAGAAGTGCAAAACAAAATATCAAATCCAACACCACGAGGACAATTCAGACAAACCGGAAAATATAGATATAATTTGCGAGAGGAATTCTTACCTCTGACTGGACGAGACATCTGTCACTCAAGATATACAGGAAGTAGAAAATTGTGTATCTAACTTTATTTCTTGTACATGTGTGGAGTTCTGCGTTCACTTTAAACCATTGTTTTTCGATAGTGCAACTTCGAATCTGTTAAAGAAAATAAACATTTATCTTAATAACAAACTGGAATTCACTCAGTGCTGCTTTGAGGAAGGACGTTCATATGCCGTGATTGCTGGATAAACTGACAGCCTATCATGGCATGAAGATTAGATTGCGATGTCTAAAAATACACAAAGAACGCAGGTATGTTTCATAGACAAAACTATTCCAGATTAAAGGATGTAAGGAGCGCTATAAGATCAGAGCTGCGTTCCTACACACACCAATCCACTTTCTACTGCTGCAGCCTGCTGGACTTGAATGACAGATGTCTCGTCCAATCAGTAAGAATTCCATTCGCAAACTATACCTACCCTTTGTTCGGTTTGTCTATACTTTTGTCGTGTTTTCAGATTTGTTATTTCGTTTTACACACTTCTCAGCCACCGTAGTATCATAGAGAATTAGATACTCCCCCTGCTTTCATGACAGAGAATGAACACACGCTCGGACAGAACGAGATACTTTTCATTATACATGAGAGAAAAAAAAGCGAGGACCAAAAAAAACGATAACACTCTGTCTGTGTCAAGCTTCAGTGTAAACACAACATAATCCAATCTCAGACCCATGCTAATCACGCCAAATTACATTCAGCATACAGCCCAGGACTGATGTGGCACAAATCTAATTGCGCCTCTATGACTAAGAAAGGGACAGAGCCACTCAGGAAATGGACTGCCATGCCAAGGCGAGATAAGCAAGCAGACATCATGAAGCATCCTTGACACACTTCTGCTGTGATTAGATAAGTGCTGAACAATGCCAACTCCGATGGCGGTCATTCAGTAATTTATGACGGTCGTATAAGGCGCTGGCCGAGGGAAACCTTTTGAAGCGGTTCACGTCTTTGTCTTAGGTGCAGGAGTAAAGAAAGTGACTTGACCTTGAGGACATGGACCCAGAGCAGAAGACAGCAGTTTGTTTTGATCGGGCGATTGATCCGAGAGCGGGCATTTCCAGCAAAGTTTATTTCAAGTATTCAAAACGTCCAAACTTTTCCAACCAGAGCAAGCTCCTTTTTGTTTTTACAGGTGCAGCATTAAGGTAAAGCATTACGTTAGGACCAGAATACAGTCGTTCTTTAAAGCTTGTCCTCCAGTTTGAAGTTTTCAAACAAATTCAATGTCAAAGTGTTCAGGAAAGCTCTAACAAAGCCAAACCCTGATCTAAGTTCTAAAGACTAAGCGCTCTCACACTATACATAGCTCTGCTTTGGATTTCCTCATCTGCTTCTCCTTTTCCTACAGACAGACTGTTACACCACTGCCTGGTGTGTCACAGCTGCTTTTTCCATACACTGATGGAATGCTTATCCATCTCATACACGGTTCGATGAGACTCAAACATCCTCTTTTTACAGCACACAGAGTTAAAATTTACAGCCTTCAATATATGCGTGTTCGTGTTTATCTACTCTTAAATATTTCAAACCGTATCAAAAGACAAACTCACACAGACACACTCGCGCATACGTAGTCATACACACCCCTGGACCAGGTCTTACTGTTAATTCTTAGCTAATAATGGAGTAGAAGCAACAGCGCATAAATCAGATGCTAGGTTTTCCATGTCGTGTTGTGGTAGAAACAAGGTCACTGATCAATAGCTCTATCCAGGCTTCGCTCAGCCCCTCACGCGGCTCTCAGCTGCTCTGCCAATGTTTACAGTCGGCAGCTCTTACGTTGAAACAATTTCTCAAAATAACCGCTGCGTGTCACAGATTTCAGTGCACGGGTTCGTTAAAAAGGCCGTCCAAAGGTCAAGAATTACGTCCAAGAGCCAGTTCAGATTTAGTCATCTGACCAGGATAGAATAATGCCATTTTATAACAAGCGTGAAATCTGACACCTAGCAAAGGGTAGACACGTGCACACAGACGCACACTGAACGCACTGTCATCTCGCTTGCCATCATCTTTTTCATTTGACTTCTCTACTTTTTTTTTCATGCTAAAAGAAGGTCAGCAGTGTTGCACTCTACCCTGTATGAGAAATCCCCCTTCCTACTTCTGTTGCTCACAAAGTCACATGCCTTCGTCAAAGCTATGGCATTCGCATTCAACACATTCCTCTGGCCTGACTTGTCTCTGTTCACATGAGCGGAGCTCTGCTTTGCTGAAACTTCAGCTGAACCAAACAATTTGACTTTGTTTACAGCGCTGTGGGTTCTGTAGATACCGTCATGTCCGGCCCAGGCTGCTGGTACCAGTATCACTTTTCCTTTCATATAGAGGAAATGACATACAATACTAAAAACACAACTTGGCAACCCTGGCAACATGTGTTTAATGTGTTTCATTCACTTGTGTATTATACTGCAAATAAATCCTAAGTGAAAAAGCTTAGAATTATAAAACTAATTTATCATTTCTGGCATTAAAACTGAACAGGCAATTAGGCTGTAAGGCTGGATACTTCATCACGACGCAGTGAGTGATAAACGGATGGCCGTCTTGGGAGAGAAAGCTTTGAAAACGGCCGTCCAGGGAGACGCTCTTCTCCTGAAATCAGATCTAGCCCATAAACCGAGTGTTACAACACCTGCAGCCGGCACCTGCTCACCCAAAATCCCTCATCCAACAAAACACACTCGTGTGCATCACAGGGTAGAAAACAGCAATCTGTCCATAGACAGTCCAGCCTTTAGAGCAGAGTAATGTACACTTCAGTTTAGAAGTAAACTGACCTTGACTCTTGCCTGGATGTGGAACAGTAGATTCTAAGGCGAATGAGCCGAGCCAGAAGGACTCCGTGGTGGATATTGAGGAAGAATCCAAAACAGGACAGTATGCCTCCTCTCAAAGTTAAACCAACATACAGCAAAAGTTCTTCACAAGGAGCGTGTTTCTCTTTTGATGCAATCACACACATGCAGGCGGTATCTGTGTTGGCGCGGTATCTTTGTGGGCACAGCGCCAAGCTGAGGCTATCGAATCATGCTGTGCAAAAGCCCTGTAATGCAATCAGGGCGAGTGCAGCACTGTCACAAGGGACAACTGCTAAGAGCTTTCTCACTCTCTCAGTCTCTTTCTGTCTCTCAGTCTCTCTCTCTCTCTCTCTCTCTCTCTCTCAAACTCGCTCGCTTTTCAGTCAGGGAAGGGGGAGCAGGAGAGATCTGACCTATAAGGCCTCACGTTAACCTGAGGAATTACACAGGCCAGCGGCGGCATTTCACAGCTTGCCTCTAGTTGGTCTCCTCCTACACGCTCGGACTTGGCTGGAACTCCATGTCTAACCAACCAACACCTCAAAATAAAAACCTCAAAACCAGTTTACAAACAAATGAGCGGTCATTTTGGAATGCAGATTTTGGATACAATGCTGGTTCCTGAAACCCAGACTGACATTTACAGCCTGGTAGATGCTTTTATCCAGAAAGACATACAGAAGTGCTTTAGTGGATCAGTGGATATTGATTTAGGCACAAGTTTTACGCCTGATGCCCTCCCTGATGCAACTCTCCTGTTTTATCCATGCTTGGAACCAGCTCAGAGTTAACCCTCGAGATAAACTAAGGTCCATGATCCCTGTCTTATCCTGACTAATGCAGTGCACACACTGAATCAGAGCAGTGTGAGACTTTACACCGGTGTTTCACCTGCTGTTCCAAATCATCCCTCAAGTTTGCTGTGTGTTTGAGCTCCTGTGACTTTCAACCAGCAGTGTTCAGATCACACAGATTCGTCTCTGTGCACCATCCTGTAACATGAAAATGTCTGGACATGAAGCACAAAAGAAAAGGTCCTGACCACTTGCTTTTATGCTTACATTACATTCCTCCTGGTGCACAAACTGCTACAGCAAAACGTGACGCATTACCACGTTATCATTATTATTGAATATTACAGGATTCCCAAAGTGAGCATAGTCTTAATTCTTCTGAGCTTGGAGGAGCATTAAGCCGTGTTCATTAAACATAATTACTGATTATTACAAAAGATGTTATGTAAAATCTTAACTACTCAATTTCATCCTCTGCTTCTAGTGCAGACAGCCACGTCAGTATAACAGCCTTAGCAATCCACATACGCCTTTCTGATCACATGAAAGTAAGAACTGTGTGTAGAAACAGACGTAGAAGAAATACGCAATTAAATATGATCCTCCTGGTGTTTTTTTTTTTTATAATGAGGAAACTGTCTGGGTGATTAAGCTGGAAGCTGCCCAACACTTCTGGTTATTATTATACAAGTCAAACGTCTAGTAGGTAAAAGCTGAAGTGAACGGAAATTTGGAGAGAAAAAAAATTATAAATATTTCACTTTATTCCATTCTGCCCGTAAATACACATCATTCCAGGAGACAGTGCGTCAGTCATCATGCACCAGACCAACACTTGAACAATAAATAAATAAATAAATAAATAAATAAATAAATAAATAAATAAATAAAAGCACCGTTGTGGCATGAGATCTGCCATGCCTTTTAAGAAGTGCTGTAGGAAACCTGACCCCAGACCTGCTTTAATCCACATCTGGCTCATATTTTCACAGCATGATGCAAAGCTAAGGTACACACATACCCTGTGCTCAAAACGGCCCACGTTCCAAACAAAAGAAAGGAAGCAAGCGAAGCACGGTGAGAGGGAGGGAGGGAGGGCGAGAGGGAGAGAAAGAGAGTGTGTGAGCACTCTGTAGCCATCTGGTAGCCATCAGTAAAAGCAGAGGAAATGATCTCCATGACGCTCTCGGACACCAGAGAGCATCGGCTTTCTGCTGCGCGGCTACACGATAGAAACAAAAGGGATGAAATATAGACAGAGAGTACAAGGAGAGAGAGAGAGAGAGAGAGAGAGAGAGAGAGAAGCCTGGTAGGTTGACATTCCTGCCAACTCCAGCATGATGGGAAATTCTGTGGGGAAAAAAAAAAATACATGTAGAACAGCAAGCTGGAGATGAGAAAACTGAATTAATGTCACATACCGAGCTCTAAAACTGCTAATGCGCTGAACAGGAAGTGTACATCCTACTAGCCTATGATATCAAAATAGAACTGAAAGTTCTATTCCAAAAACATTTCTGAATTTCTTCAGAAAAAAAGTCTGACAGACAGTAATTACTATTTAGACCTGACACCGAGGCGGATTTCTTTCTAACAGGCTATTATCGCTAACAATGTATAATGCAGCTTCCAGAAAAAAAAAAAGAAAGAAAAAAAAACATTAAGCAACACCAGACATGTTGCATAACGCCAGAGTAATTATGATCTACTAGAAACAAGGACAATAAAAAAAACTTTAACTGTATGCCTAACACACACACACAAAAATGATCCCCCGTTCTGTCCAGTTCTCTTTTTGCCCTTATCTTATCGTGGTTTGGGAACGAGCATGGCTGAGCAAATATCCCAGCACATAAAAGAACACATCTGTTTACAAACTGCAGCAGGTAGACCTTTTAACCAGATGACAATGTGCAAACAGGTGCTGTGTACTCAAGGAGGAACTGACTTTTCCTGTAAGATACCCTGGATCTGCTTTCAGAAGAGATATGATGCAGAGCTGCTCAGCTGATACTCGGGGCACGATGATCCGGTGCTTTTACTCGATATTTGTTAACCGATAGTGTGTGACATGACGCTACTGTGTGCAGCCATGTTAATAATCCTTACAGGATTGATAACGACAACAACAACCGGCTCTGTGCAAAAAGTCACGAGAAGAAACTCCAGCATCTTCCCACAATACAAACATCTCTTTTAGAGAGTGCGAGGGAGGCCTACCTGAACACGCACAGCATTAACATTACAACTGTGAGCAGAAGTGAGCGTGTATTCGGAGTCAAGTGGAGTCGTTGCATAAATAATCAATCCTCATATCACACCCGTAGACTGATAACAGCATCGCCCTGTTGCTTTGAGTGGGGGGGGTGGGGGGGTGGCCAGGCATACAAGTAAGTGTTTCATGCACACATTACGTCATCATAATGG